>NW_020799091.1:16054256-16074256 GCF_003259725.1 Athene cunicularia | reverse complement strand
TTTATCCTGCTAAGTGCTAAATCATGCTTTTTACTCTTAGTCAAAAACAAACAAACAAAAAAAAAAAAAAACCAAACAAACCACACACAAAACACCTGAACTGGAAGCACAGAATAAGTCAACTCCATTGTTCTCAAGAGTATTTCTAAAAAATTCTGTCCCTTTGAAACAAAAGGTCATATAATTCCTACTAATGCTTTGGGGAAACAGGACTACAAGTGAAGACTGCACAGCTCACCGCATTATCACGGCTGCTGAGGATTCAGGGAGCCACTACAACCTGGCCTTAGCTTTGCCTCTTCATCCAGCTGCTCCAAGTAGAGTGACTGGTTATCCTGACAAACGTGGATCACCACTCAAAGCAGGTTCCTACAAGCAAAGAGTGACAAGGAAACCAAAGCTTCCCCTGCCTTCAGGAGAGAAGGTGTTTAAGAACCCATCCTGAGGACTGGCAGTTCTTGCCCATATCAGCTGTTATACAGCACTGATTCTGTGCCATTTTTCAAGGTACAAAACTGACAGTAAGCCATTAGTTAAATACTGTATCTAGTTTTGAGCCCCAGCAGTACAGGACAGACTTTGACAAACTCTGGATTTCAGTGGAAGCCCCTGAGACAGTAGGGCTGGAGCACAGACCCTGCAAGGAGAGGCTGGGAGAGCTGAGCTTGTTCAGCCTGAAGCAGAGAATTTCAGGAGGACCTAACAGCATCCCACAGTGCCTGTGGGAAGATCATGGAGGAGACAGAGCCGGGTGCAGGGCAGGAAGGCAAGGGACAACAGTCATAAGATGAAACATAAGAGGCTCAACGTGGGTATAAGGAGAAGCTTTTTCCCCCATGAGGGCTGGCCAGTAGTGGCACAGGTTACCCAGAGAGGCTGTGCAGTCTCCTTCCTCATGAGATTTTTAAACCCTGGTGGGACGAAGCCCTGAGCAGCCCTGTCTGACCTCAGAGCTGACCTACTGTGAGAAGGAGGTTGGATCGTAGACTTACTGAGGTCCCTTCCAGCATGAACTATCATGTGATCTTATGAAATCCTGAAAAAGGCTGCATAAATGAGAAAAGCTCTATTTTAAAGTTTGTTAGCATTTCAGCTGCTACCAAAGCCCACATACTGCTACCACAATTACATAACACACCCCAAAAACAGATTTCATGGGCTACAACATATTTGAACACTTCAGTGTTTCTACGGCTATGAAGGCACAGATCCTGCCATGATGCCCAGCTGTCAACCCCCATGGGGTGCACCAGGACTTGAGGGGCTGGGGGGGAAAATCCACCCAGGATCCTTGGGTTCAGGAGCACATCTCAGAAAAGGGAGCTTGCAAAGACCTGACAATGGGAACACTGCCATCTGGACATGGTCCTGGGCAACTGGCTCTAGGTGGCCCTGCTTGAGCAGGAGGGTTGAACTAGATGACCTCCAGCGGTCCCTTCCAACCTCAACCTCTCTTTGATTATGTTTTAAGATTGTATTATGCAAAAACATCAATGCAGCTTTGATATGCTAGCTTGTATATGGTAGCGTGGTCAAAAATAATTCAGTCCATTATGTTCTGAGCCTGTGTGCATGCGTATTCATTGTTAGCCAATTATTTCCTCGATGTACTGTTGATACTTTCAGGGGACAGTTACTTGTTAGGAGACTGTATCATCCTTTTCAATGGAGTACAGTGTTTATTCTGAAATACTGAAGTATTCCAGATCCTCAAAATCAGTTATAGGTTTAATAAAGCTTGAAGAACTCCACCGCTTTCTAAAAACATCCTGGAGGGCATGGTCTCGAAGGACATTCAGAGAAGGGAAGTTAAAGTTAACTCACATTAATGTCCACACAGAAGTTTAAGCTGCTTTATGTTCACTTTAGCTTAATCCCCTTTGAAGAAGGATTAAGCTAAGGGAACTAAAACCATTTTATGTCTAAATAGAGAGCATCCACACAAGTATTTAACATACTTTAAAAGCATCCACTTTATCTTCACACTTTTAGTTAATTCACTTAACACTCCCAAACGCCTGCCTGCAGACAACCCCGTTGTCTTTATGCAACAGGAAGCCTCTATTTTAGATATGAAGTAAAATCTAAAGAATGAGGAATCACTCCCACATGGGAATCAAGTTTTAGACAAGCAAAAAAAGTTTCATTTGCTGAAACTGAAATATTTGGGTGTCATCCCCACCACCACAGAAGATGTGCCAGAGCACACTACTGTGAGGAGTTCATATGTGCTTCACAGCAGGTTATCATCTTCAGTATTATGAACAAGACCAGTTACCAGGAGGCAAGTCCATCACCAGCCAAGCACCCATTCTTTAAGTTTGCAACAGTCAGAAGTGCAAGTCAGTTAAAGAGTCAAATCTCATATAAAGTCAACTAATGCCTTCAACTGCAACCTTTAATAGTGGCTTGAAAAAACCCCACAAACTAACATTGGCCATTTTGGTTTTCCAGCAGACATTTGATAATCGACCTTCACAGATTTGACTAGTCCACCAGCCGTGATGAATCCAAACACAACCTATACCCATCCCTCAGCATCCTCAGCACACCTCAGGCTCTGTAATCAGGCTGAAGGTCCAAAGAAATTAATGCAAGAGATTAATGCCAAACTGGAAGTTGGAGTGAGGTAAAACAAAGTTCTGGATTTTCACACATTTGTAGGAAAAATGAGTTGCTCTCTTTTGGGTGGCTTTGTTTCCAAAAGTTAGGGCTCTAATAGAGCAACTCACTACCCAGAGCACTCATTTAGGTGAAAGAAAGGAGGAAAGACCCACTTAACTTCATGTCAACAGCCCATATAAGAAGATTTCCTTCTGATGAACAAGATAACTCCCATAAAACCCCCATGTTCTTTAAGAAAGTTCATGCCTACACTTATTTGCCTCCAGTGCTGAAACATCACAACCCATTTCATTACTCAAAACCTCATTTCTTAATGCAACCTGATCTAGTGGAAGGTGTCCCTGCCTACAGCAGGGGGATTGAAACTAGATGATCTTTAGGTCCCTTCCAACCCAAATCATTTTACGATTTCCTATGATCATGTGATGTGGCTAAGGTTTGAGGAGGGGTCGAAGGTGTTAGATGCTTTTGAATTATATGTTGCTGCCTTTAGACTCAATGACAGATTTTCAAATCAAAGGAAAAACTAAATGTGATAGAGCTGTGACCACATGGCTACAACCACCTTCCCCACTAAAGTTTTGCTTTGCCTGTGGTTTGCACAAATATTAACTAATAAAAAGGCACCTGCTAAAAACATGTCATTACAGCACACAAACACTACACCTGTGATTCACTAAAATATACTTAGCAGCTATTACTAATAAAGCAAACACTAGTTTTGACTAGGTAGCTTATAGAAGAAAGTTAGCCTTTATGTATACCTTCAGTTTTCTACTACTCATCCATCTCAAGCTTAAAACAGTTGAAATCTTCCATTTGTGACATGAACAGCACAAAAAGAAAAACAAGTTTGTTTTCAAAGGGTTGTTCTTTATAAAAGGGAATTCTTGCTTGCAGAAGTCCTGTAATAAAAGCACACTAGTGATTAAGTAAGACAAGTTTTTATGTTAGCTGTTCTGCACTTCAGTTAACGTAAGAAAAGTGGAGACACTGTCAGCTACAAAACAAGACAGCGTATCATGAACCCACACAGAAGTGCAGCATGAGCCACATGTCTGACTACAGCACTGTGGCATTAACTTCCAGTTTGAAAGTCCAATTTCAAACCTCCTGTCCATTCAATTTCTTCTGTGGTTTTGGTTTTCCTCCTTCTTGCCTTTGCAGGTTTTCTCAGAACATAAACCAGTGTGCTTCACCAGCAGTTTGTGTAGTCATGTACAGCAATACTTCACTGAGGTGAGCTTTAAGAATGAAAGTATTACAGAATTGAAGGTGTTACTCAGACTTGCAACTCTAATCTTCCCCATCCCAGTACAAGCTCCTTCTCTTCCCATATTACATGCAGATGTACAGACCTACAGAGTTGTGTTCATATGTGCGAAGTCCATTACAAGAGTTCATATGAATATTTGTTCAGGTAAAACAAATTAAAAACTGCATAAACAAGATGCTGATGTGCACAAGCCCAATCAACAGGCAGTTCCCTAGCCAAGGATGTTGCATGAGTGGAAACACATGCAGCAAATCTCCCACGAGAAGTCAGGGTTACATGTTCCCAGTTGTTGATGCCTTGGACATCAGAAGCTACCGGTTAGCTCCTGAGCAAGACCAACACAACTCAGCATAGTTCTCCAAACTTGGCTTGCAGAAAGGGTCACTGAACTCCGAGATCAATACTACAGAAAGTCATACTTGTTATCTGGACTCCAAGGGTGGTGGGGGAGAGAGCCAAAACAACAAAATATTCCAAAATGAGTATTTCCTTGCATGCTTGGAAGAGACTTAAGGAATATTACCCTGTACTTAAAGCTACCACCACAGTAGCCTGAAGTGCCACAGAAATGTAAAATCTTCTCTGTAATTAGCAGTTAAGAGCTGTTATATGCAACTATTTCATCACTCCTTCCTTGCTTATCTACTTTTAATTCTTTCATATCTTCCCTGCTCCATATCACTAATTCTGAGCTCTAATTTTCTGCTAAGAACAGTTTTAACAAAAAAAGAATTAGGTAGTCACTACTTTGCAAGGACTATCAGGAATTCTGCAAAACCACACAAGCAACAGATCTCTATCATCAATAATGAGGCTCTGCAGAAGTTCTGGAGAGCTCGCTTCCATGAGGGAGAGGATGAAGAAAGGGCGCTCTACAGTGGCTAGGATCCTTGCAAGACACAGAGACACTTAGATCCAGAAAGAGCACAGAATACTGCTGCTGCAGTCATGGCACATGCTGCTCTGACTGGGATAAGACAGCATATGGCAGCAAGGAGCAGAGATAACTGAGCGTATTGTTTCCCACCCTGACAGTGCAAAGGAAAGGACTGAAGTGGTTCTCAACAGGGGGTCTCAAGGTTTGCCCTTGAGAAGCCCAACTGATGTTGGGTCAGTGTGATGGGAATGGCACACATGATGGTTATTAGAATTTATATCTCTTTCCAATGACAGTATGACATCACATTTTGATGATATCTGGCTTTCTATTTAAAGGTGACTGGCTCTAGGCAGCCTTCTCCATTATAAACAGGCAGAGCAAAATTGAGCAGAGGTTTCCAAAGTTGTCTAATATTTCTGTGAAGCTCTTTCCTGTGTGAGGTATGTTTGCCTAAATAATAGCAAGATGTATGAATAATGCAACATGCAGTATTTCAGTGACATGAAAGGAACTAGAGATTAATTACTCCGCAACATTTTTGAAACTAACAAAATCGAAGGGTGCTTATTCATTCCCTCTTGGTAAACCTTAGTATTTTCAGAACAGAACAAATACTTTTGGTAAAATGAAAACTTCAACTAGATACCCAATCCTAGTGACTGTACTTAAAACTGGGGGTGTGGGAACAAGCAAAAAAACAACAAAAACCTCCCAAATCCACTAGTTTAAAAGAATAAAATAAAAGTCACTGAGTCTACTTACATATATTTTTCTTTCCTCTGTGTCCTGTTTTAGATCCTATGGATAGGAAAGAGTCTTACACAACTACTTTTCCTGAATTACATACTCAGCTCAGAGAATAAAGCATTACACATCAATATTTCTTTCTTGAGAACTCAAGCCTTAAATGGCTTGAGAAGTCAAGGACACACTAGTTATGGATGACTAGTTATCCAAATAAGTAAGCAAGTGACACTAACCCTGTTTAGGAGCTAATTAACTTGACTATCTTTGGTTTATTTGTATAATTTACAGTGTTTACGCAAGGTCAACCACAAAGTAATGTACCAATCACCATTTCTGTCATAGGCAAACCAGCTAATAGCTCCTTTAAAACACAAGAAATGTTTTTCATTCTGTGCCTTTGCAGACTTGACAACTGAAAACCACCTTATCTCTCTATTTAGACATGAAAGCAAGTCACCATGACAGCTAAGGAAGACAGAAGAGTAGTTTTTTTAACAACAGCTTTCCACACTTTCCCTGCTCTTGCTTTTTGCTGACTTGATTTTCATTTTATCTGATGTGACTCCAGTAAGACAGAACTTATGCTTAAAATCTGCTAGTGCTTACAGACTGTTTTGCTGTATATCAAGAAAAGGTGTCAAGTTTCTAGGAGTTTTATTGAAAAAACCTAAGTATCTGCTACAGTTGGTTCTCCAAGTTGTTATTATTTCAGGTGTTTCAGATAAGTTACTAAGTGGAAGCATCACCGACAGACTACTCAAAAGCTCTTTACGAAAAAGAAGGCACTGAAAGATTAAGTATTTCACTGAGAAACAGTTTTATTTCATAAGTAATATTTCAGATTTAGGAATAATTCATATCAGAGCAAGCTGAGAAAGAAAAGAACTCTATAACAGCTATCTTCATTTAGACATCACTTTGGATTAGAGTAGTAGTTTAAGTCCTGTAGTTTACCGGCCGACAGCACTCCCCTAAATTTAAGGATTTAGAAATATTCAAATCACTAGACTGTTTAAAAAAAAGCTTCTCCTTCCAGTGGAAAGCAGCAGCTATTGAAAGCAGGTAGATGAGAAGTCAGAGATGAACTTCTGTTAATTAAGGATCCCCAGCCTAAAAATTATTTTCTTTTAAGAGATCTAGATGTCAAAGTAGCTGCCATCTGCGCAAGCACAGCCCCTTTCTTTGTTATTCAGATGTGAAATACAGTCCTGGGAAAGGCAGGATCAGAGGAAGTTACTCATATTGAGAACTGAGACTGCACAAGCAACCTATTCAATTTAGGATTTATTTGGAAGTTTTGCTACCGTTCAAATACTGTAGGACTTTAATTTATTAAAATCAGTCTTATTAGATGGCACCACAACATGTATCGTATCTTTTTAGTTGTCTCATTTAATGGCTGAACTTTGTGTTAGAAATGTACTGAGCCACTTTTAAGTGACTTTTACAACGATTTTACTTTCCAGTTAAAGCAGAGCTGGTAACTGTCAGCAAAGACAGGTAATTTCACAGTTGAACCATTTTGCAGCAGGTAAAGACTACCTTTCAGAGTATGCCTTGAAGACAAAAACCACACTCACTCAAACAACCAACCCCTCCCAAAACTAAACCACCCACCCCACACCTCAAGTACACACATGACAAGAGCAATAACACATTATTCTGTAAGTTTTTTAAGGGATACTGCATACTTGTCTATTGTTCTAAATATCAGTAAAAACAAATTCATCACCTTCATATAAAACATAGTTCAGCCAGTGTTGTCAATGACATGACACAGACATCTTTTTACTTCCTTTAAATATGAGGATGTACAAGTGTTACTTGTATAAAACTAAGCAAATCACTTCAATTGTGGAAGAGCTGTCAATGTCCAAAATTTTATCTTTTCCATTGCCTTTCATGTGAGACCCTTAAAGCTCCATATATTTGTGGATCACACTGATTGTATTCAGCCCTGCTGAGACACATCTGGAGCGCTATGTTCAGGGCTGGGCTCCCTAGTACTAGAAAGACACAGACATACTGGAGAGTCTCCAATAAAGGGCCACGAAGATGATGAAGGGACTAGAGCATCCACTGTAGAAGGACAGACAGAGCTAGGGACTCAGAAAGATCTTAGATAAGTGCATAAATACCTGATGGCAGCAGTAAAGAAGACAGAGTCAGACTTCGCAGTGGTGCCCACTAACAGCACAAGAGCCAATGGGCACAGACAGAAATGCAGAAATTACACTTAAACGTAAGAGTGTTTTTTAAAAATTTTTGTTCTGTTGCTGTTTTTAAACTGTAAGGGTCATCAGACCATCAGAACAGGTTGTTCAGAGAGTCTGCAGAGTCTCTATCCTTGGAGATGCTCAAAATGTGACAATACAGCTGTGAGCAACCTGCTGTTGCTGACCCTGCTTTGAGCAAGGGGATTGGATGTGGTAATTTCCAGAGCTGTCTCTCAACCTCACTAGCCACAGAATGGTTGAAGACTAAACAGGGCTTCTTAAATGGAAAGGTTGGGGCTGGGGGGGGAAGACAATTCACTGCTATTAAATACAAAATTCAAAAGTCAAAAGAAAGACAGGAGATGTTGAACTGATTATTAAAACCCATGTCAGTGGTCCAACAGATGTAGTAGGCACAGCTAAAGCAGCATGCAAGTACACTAACTCCTTATTATCTGTATGCAATGTTTTGTTTAGAAGACAAACTCCAGCAGCAATCCGAGAGCCCTGGTGCAGCATGGCCTTTGATACAGCAGCAGAGACTAGAGTGTGCTTCCAGTACACAAACCTAACTCAGAGCTGAGTGGCAAGTCTGCCTACAGGTGGGTCTTCTCTTACAACAAGCTTGATTTGAAAGCTGCTGTTGAAAGTCCTCCTTGGGTCTCCAGGTGATTGACTGCTGCATGAAGTTGCTGCAGGTAAACAACTGTCACTACTCAGGAGAGAGCAATTGAGGTTATCTTAACTTTACAGATGAAAGCCCTGTTCCTCTCTCCGTCTGTTTTATGGAATTTTCTGTGTTGCAGTCAACAGACTTGCAGTTTGTGTAGACTTAACTAAGCTCATTGGTTTTAAACACAGAGATGATCTATGCCATCAGCATCAGCTAGTCCAGTGTCTGCTCCATGTTGTGCAACAAGGGAAACACTGTGCCACTGAGCAGTCCTTGCCATCACTACACCACATTCAACCCTGCATTTGATCTTCACAAATAGTTAAGGATGCTTTTAACAAGCTCCTGGGAGGCTGCTGCTATGGGTAATGGACAAATACTAGGGGACACAATATATGTTAACTTGTCTATTTTCCAGCTGATTTCCAAGCTAGAAGCTTAATATCCTTGTCTTGCACATATTTCAGGTGCAAACCTCACTGCCTTATTCCCTGTCACACAAATCTGCAACCACAACACATACTGGGGATAGTGAGTTTTGTTGCAAGTGCTTTTCTTGGAGGATGACCCCAGTTTATTTCTTAATCTCCATATATTTCTTCTATATTTACAAAATATAATACTCATATCAGTTCATGTCAAAGGATTAATATAAAATGAGAAAATTCATATACTTGTAAGTAAACAGAATAGCTTTCCTGTTTCAACAGTGTTTTCCTATTTGAGGTGCTTCATGTTCCCACCCCCACCTCTTAATCCGACTTTCTGCTCAGCATTTGGAATACTGGACTTTCCATAACAAAGTCCTAGAGTGTGCTATTTATATAGGCAATTACTTCTCAGAAGATCTATCTTGGCTACTTAAGAGAACCTAACACCATCAAGACTTCTCAAATCCTCTAGGATTCACTGACTTTAGAAATACTATGGAAAGAAGGAGGTAGTTTCTTCAAGACTGCCTCAGGGACCCAAATATTCAAAACACCAGGCTTTCTCCAGCAGGGAAAGAACACAAAGGGGCCAGGACAGCCAAACAAAATCAGAACAGGCAGCTTAAAGGAAGCAGCAAAACATTTACTATAGTTAGGGAAGAGCTGGCAGCTTAGAAGTAGTCAGCAGCTCAATTTCTCCATCAGGAGGGAGCAAAATACATTACGCTCAAAAGATACCAGGCCAGTATGGGGGCAAGATGTAACACCCTCTGTGATTCCAGCTGGAGGCTCTCACCCCACCCACAGGATGGTAGAGTCCCATTTATGCAGGATTCATGGCCTAGATCCCATATGGCACCAATTTCTGACCTTGGGCCAGGCTGCTGAGCAAGTCCATACAGAGAAATAATGGTAAAAATTAGCGATGCAGGACTGTTGAGATGGAAGTCATTAGCAGGATCCAAGAAGGCAGGCTCCAACACAGAAAATTATAAAATTGTAAAGGGAAAAAGCACCGCAGGGATGTTAGGCTGATTGTGAACCATCAGGTCACTGGACCAGTATCAGTGATGTTGGTGGAAGATTTAGGACCATCCAGGATCTGGGCCAGAGATGCAACGGCAAATCCTTTCCCTTCTGTCTGGTGCCAATCAGGGTGGTAAGCACACTAGTGCTTATCCTAATGACTCATTAAACTTAGCCGTCTTTTGTGGGTGTTAGCAAATAAATAATTGCTTTATAGTTTTAATCTGTGTATGTCCTGCTTACAGAGCCCTTCTGCAGCTGGCTCAAGATACCTGAGGAAATTGACTCAAACGCTCAACAGAAATGCTGAAGCCAAGGCTAGTTTAGCAGCAAAATCATTACAGATAATCAGCCTAGAGGTAATGATGTTGATATCCACAGTGTATAAGACTCTTTGCTATAAACAGTCTAAAAAAAGAAAAATATAGTGACAGATGCTCTCTACAGAAGCATATGCTTCAGCCCTCTTTGAAAAGGTTTTTCCCATCCACACAGAATATGATTTATTTGATTTATACACAAATTAAGCTCTTGATCTATATTAGTTTCTAGGAGTGCTCAACTCTCCACTGACTATGGGCCTTCTGCACCTACAGCTGGCATCTGCAAGTCCCCCACTTACTCCTGGTTTATAGAAAAACAACTGCAAGTCCTATGTAGGAGCAAGTAATAGACATTTTTCTCCAAAGCAAGCACAATTGGCTTAAAATAAAGCTATTTGCATATCTTCACCAAACATCTCCCCCTCTCTACTTTCACAAATAACACTCCAAAAAAACCAGACAGCAGACAAAAATTGGAAAGAAAGAACCCAACATTTTTCAAGCACTGCTCCATTACTGTTTCTCCTATTGTCCCCTGACATATCAGACTTTACTGATTTGATACATCACTGCTCCAAACCCACAAGACAGTTCCCACATTTCTTTGCTTCTATAAAGAACTAGAAAGGAAACTTTAAATTAAAATAGCTTTAATTAAATAGCAAAATCTAGGTGAACAGAAAGCAATCTAGTATAAACTAGTTTACACACTTAACTCATTGCAGCACAGAATTAATTAGAATAATTTAACACTTTTGAAAAAAAAAAAAACCCAGAACAGTTACCTCAGGAAGTGTTTCATGGTGATGGTTTGGTTTGTGTTGCTGGAGACGTAATCTATTGATCAGTGATGACCTCTTCTCTGCAGGTGATATCAGTGCTGTAGAAACAGAATTGAGACGTGTTTACTAACAGGAAAAAACCAAAAGTGGTACTTCAGTTTTCTAAATCGCACTTCAAGCATCTGTGGAAATACATGGAAAAGATGTTAAGAAATCTCACATCAATAAAAACAAAATGAAAAATCATAATTCACTCACACTCTTCAGTTTGAGCAAATACTCTGACCAGACTATACTATCCATGATTCTTTTCAGAAAAGTAAAAAATGTGAAGAGTATAGAAATAAGTGAGAAAGCTTGAAGAAAAATCTAGACAATTTCAAACACTTGTGTTCTTCAAACACCTGTCTGGATCACAGCAGCTTCCAAGAGGCAGTTTCAAGAGACACTTGTCTCGCTCTCCCATTAAAAGCTCTCCCTTCCCCAGAATTTGCAATAGCGTTTGGAGACCTCGAGTAAAAGCAACATGTAAGCAAAGAGCTACTACTGGGTCCCGATTTAATACACTACAGATGTCAGGTAATCAGTTTTCCTGGGGATCAACTTTATTAAATGATACATGTGAGGTCTTACAATAGATACAGTTGACCACCTTGCCTATCCATTCTGAAATATGGTGTACTACAGTTAATTTTCATTACAATTACTATTTAGTTCAAGTAGTGGAAAGGAGCAGGAAGAGTCCAGGAAGAAACAATATAACCATGCCCATATACCGCAGACTCTCCTCATTCACCACCTCTTTGTTTCAGGTTTCCGAAATGGAGTATTCACATACAAGTGACATTCGACTAGGAAATGCAGACTTCTCAGATTACTGTACTTCATATCCTGTAAAAGGCAATAAAATATCTTCACTTACTGCCAGAAAACAGGGTACTGCTACACATCTGCTATTGGGACACCTTAATCCAAGATTTAAAGGGAACAAAACCACACTTTCAAGCTCTGTACTATTACAAATCACACACAAAAGCCTGAATGAAAGCTGTGCTGTCAAGAAATCATTTAAGAGCCCATTCTTCATTAACACTGCGTGCGGCATGCTGACAAGTACCTGAAGGCCTTCAAAAACCTGGCCTCTTTGGTGACAAAGTTATAAATCTAGAGAACCTCAAACCTATTTCCTTTTGCAGGACCTATTGGCACTGATGGGATAAAAATCTTCTCACCCTATCTTGTTCTCATATTTTCCCTTTTGTAACTTGCAAGTTTTACATTATGCTGTTGCCTGCTGACAGGAACAGAACAAGCATTTAAGATCAGAAAAATGCATCTATCTTGTTGGATTACATCACATACAGTTTGCTAAAAATACATAGTCCCTGAACTGGGAAAGCTTCATTCATTTATACTGGTTTTGACTGGCGGAATCATGTTGCTGTCCCCTGAATACAGCTGTAATTGGTGCTAGCTGCAGTGACACCTGCTTGCAAGGGCAGAGAGATGCTAACATCAAACTCTAGTTCATTAATGAACACAGTAGGCAGGTTCCTAACAATTCCTGCTACAGCTTTTGATAGGTCTTCAACAACATCAAGCACAGGACACAGGCAAAAACTGGAGGGGATGTAACCTGCTCCCCTTCTCCAGTCTAATAATTTGCTGTTGAAAAGATACAGTTTGTGAAAGGTTCTCACAGCTGAGTCTCAGCTTTTCAGCATCAACTTGAACAAAGGAAGCTTCACCACAATATTTGACCCATAAGGGCAGCAGTGTAAAGAACAAACTAGAAACACCAGGAGCAGTCAAATCAACCCCCTCTAAAAGTGTGTGCTGGCCTCAGCCTCTGAGGTCAGCTCTTTCTTGATTCTGATCAAGGGTCCTTGCTGAAAATGATGCTGCTTCTTTACTACTGGCTCAAAGGAAAGAAGTTCCACTTGCCTGAACTCCAGAATTGGCTCATTCATGTTTGGCATGGTAGGAGCTTTAAGACAGTCTCCCTTCAAGAACAGTTACTAGTTACAGCCAATTATAAATTTGTTTTGAATGCTCATTAACAATTAGACTGTTTCCAAAAATGTTTAAGTAGTCAACAGCGCTGTTCGTAAACTCCTGGCTTCTACTCAGAAAGCTAAACTCAATGGAAGGTCACTGGTTGCAATGAAAAAGCAGAAGTGACACAACAAGCATGTTAAGTGGTTAAACTGCCAATTTTGGATCTCTTGAAAACCCCACCCTTGGAATTACAAGAATAACTCTCCTTGCTCTCTCCCTTTTAATTAAAAAAGGTGGGGGAAGTCATCAGAAAGAAACCACTGAAGTCCTTATGCCACAGAAGTCAACATCAAAGCCCTCCAGGTTGGAGAGGAACAGATCACCCTACAGGCTTCAGCAGCTAGTCCCCTACAACACAGGGCCAGCCAATAACCATAGAAAGGCTATGGCCTCAAAAGCAGTTTTCCCCACTGGAGACTAAAGCAATCAAATTCCACTTGAAACTACCCAGAAGGTTTTCAAGACCTAGAGACAAGACTTCCAGCACAAACAAAAGTACAGAGAGTCTATGCTGCTGTCTTGGTTCATAAAGTAAAAAGTTTACTTTAATGTCTGGCAGAGAGGCTTTATAAGTGCTGCCGTCTGCTAAATACAGGGATAGAAATCAATGCCATGCTCTGGGATTCTTGCAACAATTCACTTACGTGGACATACACATGGCATTAACTACTGACATCTAGGCATGATTGGGAAGCCAAATCACAGGATGAAAACATACTCATCTTCAAACAAGTAGGACTGAAGGGCAGCATTCCCCATTTCCATAGTACCCCCATAAGTGATCCGCTAGAGGGGTTCAGTAAAGATTTTCTCTAAAGAGTTTAAACTTTTTAAAAAGACCATTACTGCAATTCACAGCTGAGTAAGTTCTACTATTCATAAACTTGTAGAACAAGATCTAGTTTCTGCCAACCTCTTTTCCTCTCAAAATGTATTAGATTTCTATTAAATGAAAAAAAGAAGTAAAATCCCCTACAGAATAAACTAGTATTCTGTTTTACTTCCAGTGAAGTTGTTAGAGCAACTCAATGAACAAGAGCAGCAGCTATAGCTTTGGACAACATTTACATTACTTCAGAATTTACCTGAAAAACTTCAGTCAATTGCCATTGGGTGTGTTTAGAAAAAAAAGAAAAGTATTTGTGATCAGGGAAGGGACTTGACTTACAGCCTTCTGTTTTCTTAAGGAAAAGAGTTTCCTCAGCAAGTTGGATGTCTGCAGATCAGGAAGGTTTTCAAGGTCCCCTTGTGGGAAAGGGAGATATATATGAGAGAGACTTTGACAAGTGACAGGATAATGAACGTTTGTGAGCTTGTTGAAAGAAAGAGAATAATTATACAATTTAGTTGAGAAGTTAACAGCAGTTATGGATTTAGGGAGACTGAAATAGGAGTTTCTGAATACTCAGCTACCTGCACTTTTGAAATATCAGTTTTGTCAGAAAGTGCGAGACTCGCAGCAGAACACCAAGAGCCACCAGGTACCCAGTGGGGAGCAGCCTGTTGGACACAGCACCCACCCACCACTCAGAGCCTGAGCTTGTGCTTTTACATAGCTTCACTGACGTGAACTTGAAGCTGGATTTTTCTGCAGCTTAAGAAAATGCTGCAGCTTTAAGTTATAGACACATTTTCTCACTGGGGAACCTGTAAAATACTTCCCCTCTTTTTCTTTTGTAGGCAGCTTTTCAGACTTGTCTGATTTTAAGTCATGGAGCCGGAGTAAACCTAAGGACAAGTAGGTTTGACTTTGTTAGTTTTTTTTCATTAATTCCCTAGAAGTAGCTTACACCAACAACACAGATCTGCCACTGAAAACCTCTTGGCCCAATATTTAAAGTTTGCTCTTTGGCATAAGAAGATTCATGTTCTAAGACTCTAGATTGAGGATGACTGAGCAAGGACACAGTTTGGATCTCCCATATGCTCCAGTTTCTCAGCTTGCAGGATTTTATCCCATACCACACCACTTCCACAAATCAACCTCCTCCTCCCTCCAGCAACACACCCACGTACCCATACACTGCCAATTGTTTAATCCAGTTTATCTTAAACCAGACAGGAGTTTCCCCTCCTAAAACTAGCGGCAGCTTTTCTTGGAAGAGAAGCAGTACTACTCAGAACAGCAAAACTATTACAAGATCTGTCTCAAAATATAAATGAAGCTTTCCCTAGATAAACATTAACTATTTGAATTCTTGAAACTCTACGATCTTTTAAGTAGTAGCAAAACATGCATCAATCTGAAAGGTTAACAGCTGCCTGGAGGCTTAAAGAAGTCAAGAGTAAGCCTTAAAAGTCACCCCTATCTGAAACTGGGGGTTTGCTTTGTCTTCAAGAAAGCTGAAGATACAGCTGAGGAAAAAAAAGTTGGGTTATTTAATATAAATCACCATATTTGCAGAGTAAAATGTAAAACCAAGGAAATTTTTTCACAATGTTTGTCTTGAAAGATAACGACTCACCTGGCATATCAGAAACATTTTTAGAAGGTTTATATTCTAATTATAAAGAAAGAATAGATGTGCTGAAGAGACAATTTATCAGAACCACTAAGATGAGCAGTCTGAATATAAGTCTTTATGTGGATCATTAGATTACAGTTCATCCAAACTTTCCTTCTCACAAAAAAAAAGAGACATGTTTGAAATAGAAGGCAGTAATTGCATCTGCCATCTTGAGTGCAAAGAAAAATTTATTTTTAGGTTTAGTTGTTACAGTTTCAAAGTAGATTCTTCTGAGCTGAATGCCACCAACTACCATCATAATGCTGATCTCAGGTTGCAACTTTTCTTTCCAGTAGCATCATGTGTTTCCACTTACCCCTCATTCACCGCAGAAGTCTATGTGTTTTTATTTGTGAGGGACAACAATTATGTCACCGAAAGTGTTTTGCTACTGTATATTCCTTTTTTTTTTTTTTTTTTTTTCCTCTGATGGGAAGGTTAATGCTTCTCTGTCTTGAACACCAATTCTGCGATAACTAGAATTAGAAAGGGAAGAATAGGTGATATACATTATGTGATGTCCCTTGAGGTCCTTGTGGATAGCAAGCAGGCCACAAGCCAGCAGTACACAATGACAGACAACAGCACCTTGGGCTGCAAGAACACAAGCAGAGCTGGTAAGTAGATTGAGGGGAGGGATTATCTTCCTCTGCTCAGCAGTTTTTGGACTGCATTTAGGCACTGTCTAGTTTTGAGCCCCAGCAATACACAGAAGACAGCAATAAACTTGAGACACTTAAGCAGAGGCCACTGAGATGACAGGGGCAGACACAGCTTTGGTGGGAGAGCATAACAGCACTTCCAATTCATACAGGGAGGTCATCAAGAAGTCTTAGATGAACTCTTCAGTTAGTGCAGGAAGGTGAAAAACAACAGTCATAAACTTAAACAAAAGTTCAACCTGGATATAAGGCAAATTTTTTTCTCCCAAGAGGACAGTCAGGCAGTGTCACAGGTTTCCCAGAGAGCTTGTGCAGTCTCCATCCTTTGATGGTTTCAAGCCCCAACTGAATGAAGCCCTGAGAAGCCTGACCTCAGAGCTGACTTTGCTGTGAGCAGGAGGTTGGGCTGGATACCCTCTGAGGTCCCTTCCAGTCTTTGATTCTCTGCTTCACCACAGTCACTATTATAGGGACATCTCAGATATCCTAAATTATATCCAAGTACTCCATATAACAGATAGGGTGCCTGAGTCCTTGCTACTTTATTCCTTTAAGAGCTACAAACTTCTCTCACTAAAATCCTGTCTAATTTGCAGTGTTTCCCATGAAAAAATGCTTAGCTTGAGGATGGAACAAGGTTACTCCCGCTACCTCATCTTGGCCCTCTGTTCCCACCCAAAAGCCTCTCACTCAGTTTGACCATAAACAAGTCATTTCAGGGAACATACAGTTCAAGAATAAGAGTCTACAAGAGTCCTGCCAGTATCAAGATAACATACAAAACCCCTAAATCCAAATAAAACCTCAACAACTCTAGGACCCCAATTTGGTCAAGCCATACTAACTCTCAGCAGGTATTGCTTACCAAGCTATCCCATGAAGAGATACATACCTACTTGCACCTTCCAACTTGCATTAATGCTCAAAAGTGGAATAAAAGTCACTTTAAAATATATTTTTAAATCCAATAAAAACAGAGGATCTTTGACCATCTCAGTTGCAGCAGTTGCACCATAGTCATTTATAGGTCTTTTAATGTTACAGCAAGAACAGCGCTTAGACCTCATCAACTCAGAACACATCCTGGGAAACAACTGTATTGCTGAAAAGGCTCTCAGGAACAGGTCACCTTCATGGGCTTCAAAAGTGCTTTGAATTGGCTCAGAAGTGGCTTTGCCCAACACCAACAGCCAGCCACTGGCAGGACCCACATCAAGGATCAACAGCGGATGCCTGTTTTGTGTAAGTTAAGTTTCCCATCTCACAACAGAACAGTATTTTCATTTCCGTGTGCCCAATATGAGGCTGTATTCAAGCATTCTGTAGAAGAAAGTCTTAGAACAAAATGTCACACTTGATTGATGAAGCTAATAAGCAAGACTTGACTTCAGTCACACTGTCACAGATAATAAGATTTTTTTTCCCCCTCTCCTGATCTCCATCACACACTGACATTTTATATTTCTGTATTTCACTAGGAGAGTGAGGGAAATGCTAGACATGAAGGTAAAATTCACTGTATTTTAGTCCTGTCTAAATGAGCCTGTGAGCATGAGGACATACAACACAATTAAGCAATACAAAGATAGGGCCCTGAATGAAAGCTTAAAAATCACAGCAGTTGGGAGGGTGAGAAAGCACAAAAAAATCCCTTCCCCCAAGGCAGAGAACAGTGCTTCAAAAGTCTCTAATTCTATAGTCCTAACTTAGCAATTCATTTCAGTCCATTACTGCCACTTTAAAGTGATAAATAGTGTCACAGGTGTAAATCAGAAACAAGGAAGCATCAAGAGGGTCTTAGAGTACCTGTAAGAGACAGTCACTTAGGATTGCATTTGGGTTCAAAAAAAAACTTACTTGTCAAATCTTGCATGGCAAGTTACCTCTAGTACCATCTAGTTCAGCCTATACACTGCAAGTTCTCAGTAGATTTTTGCTCAGTGATAACCCACAGTTTGATGAAGATAACAAACCAAAACTCAGCACTGTAGGAGCATCTTCATAGTTCACTGTTGACCTCTGCCCTTTAAAAGAAAAAGTCTATGGTTCTGTACCTAACTTTAACCAAATTAAATTCCAAAAATTCAGCAAAGGAGATGTACATGCATACAGACATATTTCTCGTGCAGAACTGTGGCAATAATCTACTTTTACCAATTTCTTTTAGCTCCACTCTATTACAGCGTTGAAAGATGTTGAGGAGAAAGTTATATTAAATCACTTCAAGTCACCAGTGAAGACTTCACTGGGTACATTCTATTTCTAATACTAAACAAAAAGTTAAAAAGCAGAGGAAGCTCTCCACACCCCAGAGTACCATAAACTTCTAGAAATGTAACCAGATGCTTAACTTCAACAGGAGTTAAAGTATTCAAGTGTTGCCTCTGTCTATAATGTTTTCATCCTTAACAAGCTTACTTTACTTGTTGAAGAAAGTGTATTTTATTCCAAAGAGGCCTGAGTAAATGATATATCAGCTCAAAATTAAGTCTCATACTTGAGAACAGCCTTCAACCCACAGCAATCCCCCCTCACCTTCATGCATTATAAAAAGGCATCAATTGTAGCCACTTCTCATGAACTTTCAGTTGATCACTGATGAGTTCACCCAGGAGAACAGCAGCATCATCTGGGTGACTCGTGTGCACCTACACAACTTGCAGTGCAATGTTTCTGGCCTACTTGCTCTGTTTCCAGATGCAACGTACAACAGCTTGTACTGCAAGAAAGTCTGCTCTAAATAAAACATCACACTTCATAGCAACATTCCTTCAAGTTTAGAATAAATCCTACAAGACTGAATGCATAAAATCCAAAGAGCCTGCCTGGTTAGCTCCCAGAATAATTACTGCAGAATCTCAATGGAAAAAAGCCAAAAAGACTATTTCCAGAAGTGAATGACTGATGTTTTGCCTTTCCTTCTGGGTTTCCACCTCACTGCGTAGATTAGAAGAGGGTACAAGGTAAAAGGCAAAGATGAAGTATTAACTTGCCACAAAATTAACTAGCCTAGATTTGCTTTAGAGCCCTCCCAATTCCTAACATGAAGTAGTTTGTGGGGAAGAAACATCATTCCATCAATGGGTCACATGAGGATCTGCAATGTCAACAGAATTACACCAGAGATGCTTGTTCTATCCTTTCCCCTACCTTTCCAACATCTGTTATATTTGCTTAGATTGGGTAGAGTCAATTCATCTGTTAGATCAATAAAACTTCACATCAAGCATCAGCCTGAAAGCACGTAGAACTACGGACTTTCATATTTATTTTGTTAACTGACAAAAAAAAATTTAAAACAAGGACACCAGAGGTGTCAGGACAAAAGCCAGACAAAGCTTTCAGGCTAGAGGAGCATAAAGCAATTTATTTACCCAGGAACTTGGTGAAGGTCAGACACAATTCATACTGATCTAACAGAAAATTGCTCCCTGTGGTGCCTGCTTTTCCCATCACTGCATCCAGATTACTTTGGCATGCAAGCAACAAGTTTTCCACAGAGCTCTCTGAGACAGATGTGCAAGAGTAAGATACATGAGAGTTTTTGCATGCCCTTCTGTAACTTTAGAGATGCACTGTTCCCTAAAACAGGATTCAAGAATAATGTCGTCTCATGCAGTAAGCCAGATAGATGATATCATGAAACACCACATCTGTGAAACTGTGAGCATCCCATAGCAAGTGGTATGCACCGGCCGTTAGCTGCCTGTGGTCCTGCATTCTGCTGAGGGACCACAATAAATGAGAAACATACTTAATCTGCAAACAAAAGGTCTGAAAATCGCACTTCCCCC
>NW_020799091.1:16047990-16054206 GCF_003259725.1 Athene cunicularia | reverse complement strand
AAAAAAAAAAAAAAAAAAAAAAAAAAAAAATCACTTTAGGGTCATCTTCCCAAATCTGTTGTTCAGACAGGCCTATGTACCAGCATCTACCAGTCAACTCTTCAACCTGGAAGAGTTACAAGCATCTTACCAAATTTCCATTAACAAGGGCTGTGAACAACTGCAAAAGTGACTGTATCAAGACTCACTACACCCTTCTGTAGTTTAAGCTAACTCCAAGCAGCACCAAAATCAAGCACTACTTCTATAAGTAGCAGAGAAAGCAAGCTAGGATAGAGATTGGCAACAGGGACATTCTTAGCAAGGAGGGATACAGTAACACAAACACCCCTCTAACATGATGGAGCAAAATGAAGAGAAGAAGATCTGCAGAAGTAAAGATGGAAAGAATGGTTTGAAAGTCAAAAAATACCAGCTGATAAGAAAGACTTACAAAACACACTTTCAGGCATGGCCCAGGAACCATCCTTAGGTGGTAACTGCACAAGATGCCTTTGATCAAACAAGTAGGAAAAAAGTCAGTGGCAAGGGAAGCATGAGGTACCATGGTGCTCTCCTTCCCTCTGCCACTTCTTGCTCAGTCCTACCAGGCATTTGCTTTCTTTTAGGTGCCCAGTCTCAGATAGAAAAGGATGCTGGCAAAGATTTGATAGCAGAAAATTGGAAAGAGGGGAGAAGACAACATGGGAAGAGAAGAGAAAGAAGAGATATGAAGACCGTTGGAAACTGTTCCTGTACCGAGGGGGAGGAGAACAGCACAAAGCCATGAAGAATACAAACTAGGACAGGATGACTGACAGCACTGGCATAACACACTTATTCTTAACACAATGCAACACAAAGTCTTCTTCCTTCAGTTCTCTTTCTACTTAGAATAATGGGGTATACATTTTTTATAGTTCTACCCTTTGCCTTGTAAGTGTAAAGTGAGTTAGAAATATTTCTAAAAGAAAATAAAACAAGTTTCCAGAACACTAGCAGCAGATACCCGCATAATAATTCAGTAAGATGAACTGATCTCATTCTTGAGATGGCAACATGTATGATAGAGCATAATGTGCAGACCCAAATTTTCTCCTGACTCGGTGGGTTGGTTGTTTTCAGTGGGTTGTGTTGTTGCTGTTGGGTTAATTTTTGGACTGAACGGTAACCACAATCTCATCTTTCATGCTTCAGATCTAGTCCCAAATTGTTTGGCTTGCATATGATGTTAACTGGATGTTCAAGATGCACAAGAGCACTCCCTTGCTCATTTTGCAGCACTCAACTCCCACTCTGGAAAAAAAATATCCCCAGAGTTTCAAATAATCCCTACAGCATGATAAATAAGGGGGGTTGGGAAGAAAAGTCACTCCAGCTGAAACAGGCTCTAGTATATTAAAAAAATATGAAGAAAAATTTTTCCCTTACAAAGGTAAAATCTCAGTCCAGCAGTTCTAGGGGATCTCATTAGCCTATAGGTGCCTAAAGGCTCCAAAGATTATGTATAAAAACAATAAGCCGTGATCCAAAACATTTGTACTGTAGGTGGTCAGGTTCAAAGAACATGATGACTATTTCAGATCCTTAGAGATATTGTTGTGGTCCCCCACCAAACAGTTGCACCACATTGCATGGCTTTTTCTTAATTTGTGCCCAGGGTATCTCCTGTTTTTCATCTCTCCCTCTGGAAGCATCATTCCTCCTCTCCCTTCCTTTCTTCTTTCCCTCCTCTCCCTTCCTCCAGCAAGAACTCTTCTTTTCCTCCTTCCATCCATCTGTTCCTGTCAGGCTGCCTTAACACTGGCAGCGTGAAGGCCTAGCAAGCCCAAATTTAACAAACCCCACATTGATCTTAGTGTTTCAGAGGCACAACCTGTTTGATGGCATGCATCCAAGCCAATGTTGATATGGATGTGGCTTTGTGAAAGCAGAGTGGGAGAGGGAATAAGAGACTTGCTCTTATAACTGCCTACCAGAGCTATGGAAGAGGACTACAGTTTCCATGACCACAGGACTGCTGCATACTAAGGTGCCCAATTCCTATCACCTGCACGCCCACCTAGTTGTACAGGCATTATCAGTGCAGTAACAAACTGCTGCTACACCATGGACAAGTCTCAATACCTGAAGCATCCTGAAGAACAATGAAAGGTAGGGATTTCTTTTTGGTTTTAAATATATAAATAAGTACTAAAAAGAAAAAAAAAGTTGGAGGCAAAACTGTTTTCCATTAGTGCAATCTGGAAGTGGCCACAGGAGCTCTTGCTTAATATGCTGATTCCAGTAGCATCACAATTTTGGGGTTCTAAGAAATTTCTCAGTTCACTTTTGGCAGACTCCGACACAGGCACACAATATGTGTTTGTGTGGCAGATGGTGTATACGCTAAGGAATAAGACCTACGTTTGTGAAATTGATAGCCAGTTGTACACAGTCCTAAATAAGCATTCTTTACAGAAACAGCCTTTCTTCTTTAGGCACCTTCAGAAGACCGTTAACTGAGTGGATGAGCAGCATGATACAGGGAGCTGTGGAGACAGGATGTCATACAACTCATTTTCTTGGGTTTGGTCCTGTCCCTTAATCTCTCTACCTGAGCAATCTTCCCTGGAGAAGCAAAATACATACCTACCACCGGAGCTACAGCTACATCAGTGCATAGCACGGACCAACAGAAGCGGCTCTGCCAACGAAAAAAATGGTGCCAAGCATGTGAAATTGAAACTGCATAGATGGGGGAAACGCTGTTTGTTTTTGAAACAAAACACCCAGTACAGATATTGGAGCAGCTCCAACCTGGTCCCTGGGACTGAATGCCAAGTTGCAGTTGGTGTGCTCCCAGCACAGTTCCTCCCATTTATTCTCAGGTGCTCCAAGACTAGTTCACAAAATGAGATAAAGAACAAAAAGGCAGGGACAACTGGGACATTTGCTTCAAAAACACACTCTCTTTCTCAGCCAAAACTTTAGCGTAGATACATATATTAACACTAAAAATGCCTGTGAAGTAATTCTAGGTATTCAATAATACCTATACGTAATAATAATAATGCAGTAATTCTAGTAATTCAATACCACCAGAGAGGGGAGAGCTCACAGGTACGCAGTTTCCTATAGACACAGCCAAGGGGACCACAGTATCCTGTACCTCCTACATCTGCTCTAAGAAGTTGCAAATTCACCTGCTCAATCTGCCGATTGTTTTCAATTCCAGTCTTTGCACCTCCTGTATTTCTCCCGTTCTCCAGGCTCCTTTGTACATCTGTGACTATAGCTGGCTGAAGCTCAGCCTGGGGATCTGCAGACAGTTTAGGACATGTTAAAAACACCACGCCCAACCACTTGGTTCCACTCAGGTACTATACCTACTATAAGAGCTGGAAACTATCTTCTTCAAGGGCCTCTCAGCTGTAACAGAAAGCTGAGAAGCATTTGCTTGCATTTTGAAGGGGAGTGGGATATAGCACTCCAGAATAAAACTGCTAAATATGTCTGAAACTACAAACTTTGTGTGGGGCTCTTCATTAGTTTTATGCTAAAGTGGATGAGAAATGTTCACTCAATTACAGCTGAGAGGTACTTTTAAGAAATCAGTATTGTCCATGCAAGACTCAGTAATCAACTGGGAGGGCTCCCAGAGCAGGACTCCTGGTTTAGCTTCATTGGGAGAGCTCAGGTCTCTTGTAGTGAGACTGCTATGATACAGGAGACAGCACGAAGCAACTGGAGAAGGTTCCAGAGGATGTGTCAGATACTCAAGCTGGACGGAAGCCAAATCGCTGGTGTAAACACTGGCTTGAAACAAATTATGGATAAGTCAAACAGGTCAGTTTACCACTAAAATGCTTGTTTTTCCTTGAAAAGGAGTGCTCCCACAGTCCAAAATGCAACTGAGGAAGCTGTTCCCGCAGCCTCTGCTGTCAGACTACTTTTTCCACCACCTGACAGGAACAAGCAGTTTCCACCTTGGGCTCAGTCTTGACAAATCCTGCGGTGCAGCACAGCTTCTCACTCAGGCTCACTTACTTGACTGAACTCGTATCATGTTACATGGATGCTGAGGATGCTAAGCCCAAACCATAGCCTCAGTCCTGCACTACCACAACTGTTCTCCACATCTCTCTACCTCACTCTCATTTTTAATTTTTCCTTACTTTATTCTTCTTTCCGGATTGGAATCTCACCACCTTGTTTCCTTCCCAGTATTCCAGCAAACCCTACCTCGGAGTTTACTCTTCTTGCTTCCCACCCAAAGCCTGCATTCAAGGAGGTTAACAGATAGTTCATGCAGCCTTTTGGCCTACATCACCAAGCAAAAGATTTCAAAGGAATCTTAAATAAAACAAGCTTTCCAATGAAAAAAGATGTTAATTTAAAAAAATAAAATAAATAGTCTCATGAGCCATAGGGCATTAAATTCAAGAAGATTTGATCTCCAGGCAGCCCAAACTTGCTCTTTCCGCAATTTTCTGCTAACATTTCAAATGACCCCTTGGGAAAAATAAAGCTTGCCTGGCTCTGTATAGCATTTATGCCCTGTCTGTACAACTAAACAAAATTTTTGTTAACATTGGTTACAGCTGATCACAGCTTAACTGTAAGTACAAGTTCTCTGAACACCTTTAAAATACAAGATGATTTAAATACTAGCAGCAGTCTAGAGCCCTACACACAGTAGCATTTTTGCAACAGAATTTTCTCTGCTTCCATCACTGCAAGCACCAGGAAGACTGTTTGTGCAGGGGAAATTACAGATAACAAAATAACCTCCTAACGCAATGTGGTCCTGAAGTTTCCCCGCTTAAGTATAGCCTAGCTCAAGGGACAGTAATTCACAAGCAAGAGTGACAGAAAGATGTTTGATCAGAGGCAATTCTTGGGTTCACAAGTGTCAGCACAGCTAATGAGATGCTGTGCCACAGCTAATAAAGCCCTGTCTCAAGAGCTGAGCAGGCAAAGGATTCGTAGATACTTTGGTTCTATGCTTTGCCCTATCACGTTTCACACATACAGCAAAACATATTCCGCTAATCGGTGAACCTGCAGGAAAGTTAGCAAATGTATTCTGTTACATTATTTTTCCATTGTTTAGTGCTTTCCTGGAAATATTTTCTGCTGGTTTTCTGTCTAGAGTGATACATACAGCATCAGATGCTGTCACATGATTTCACTCCTGAAAATCATAGGCTTCCTGTCTCTGAGCATCTATTAGGCTTGGTGATAAGTCAATTGTTACAGCAATGTGGTTTCACATTAGTTTTAGTTAAAATGCTGCTTAAAATGATATGCAAGTTATGAGACTTGATCAAGTCAAAAGATATTTCTAGATGTAACTCCACCTGTTCAGTTTGGAAATGCAGTGGTCCACATTTTTTAAAGAAAGTCGAAGAAAAGCAGGCTCTCTTAAGTACCAGTAAGTCTCCTCTGTACTGCCTCTTTGCTAAACAGACATTAAGTATGTGACACCTACCAAATTACTGCACACTACGAGTCTTTTGCTGTTCTTGTCTTAGGGCAACGAGATGTTCTTATCACAAGCACACTCAATTGCTTCAACTATTCACGGATCTACCAGTACAAAATAATGTTCTTTAAAAATGCATAACGAAATGTTTGAAAGAGAAGGTAAACAGTAAGCTTGCTGTAGTGCATAGGGATTATGCAGGATTTAAGAGATGCCATTTCTTCTATTCTGCTTCATTTTAGGATAAATTAGGATAGCGGGGGCTGGAGCAGAAGAGAGAAGAATGAAAACCTGGATTTACAAAAGCATGCAAGCTACAAAATAAATTTCTTTCAGTTTTTAAAATGGCTCCTTTGTTTCAAACGTCTTTGTCACAAAAAAAAAAAAAGAAAAGAAAAGAAAAAACAGCTTGTTGTGATCTGAATGTTGAGTTGACTGAATTGGGACAAAGGTGTTGTCTCACACACCACCACCCCCCCGTCCCCATTCTGACATACAGTTTAGCAACTCTTTTAGCCATCTTCATGTAAATGGAAAGAGAAGCTGAAACGGTGAGGACAAAGAGAAACATAAAAGACTACAGACATCAATCGTGGAGTTAACTCGGGAGCAAGTGTAACTTCAATACACAATGACCATGCGGAGGGATGAAGGGGAGGCAGGGAAGAAGAGTGTCACGGAAAAAAAACCCAAACAAATCTCATCAGTATCATGTCCACACGTCGGTGTAACCGAGGTCCACATGCCTGAGGGCAGCTGCGCGCCGCGGC
>NW_020799091.1:16037679-16047940 GCF_003259725.1 Athene cunicularia | reverse complement strand
GGGGGAGGCTGCGGCGGGGACCGAGCCCGCCCCGCGGGGAGGGGAAGGGGCCGGGGACCGCCGGCCCGCCGGTGCAAGCATACACCTCTCCTCGCCTTTTTGCCCTTCCCCTGTCCCGAAATGAAGGTGAATTTCCCCGAGCTTCCCTCCCGTCCTCCCCACGCGTGCCGAGGAAAGGCGGTACCTGGGTGCGCTCGACGGGAGCCCAGCCACAGGGGTACAGGGCAGAGCCTAGAGGAGAGCGGGGAACAGCTCCAAGGTGTGATGGTCCCGGCTAGCTAGGGTGGTATCCAGCGACTCTCCTGCCTCCATATCCCATCCCACCTGCCTGTCAAGGAGATCGGCGGCCTTTCTTCCCCAGCAGTATATCCCGAAGGCTTTTAATCTTCAAGTGTAAAATCGGCTAATCAGGATCACAGGCACGCCCCATCTATTTCTAGGGCTCTCCCCTCCAAGAGAATAACGACCGCTGTCTGAATCATTTAAAGTTGTCCAGTGCTCTAACTACTGCCAGTAGCCAAACAGCCTGTGTTTCTGTGCATCCTTACTGCTGCATGCATCTGTCCAGATGTTCATCTGAAGCTGCAAGCAGGCTGTCAGGCCACGCTGGCATCCTCCCCATTGTCCAGTTGTCTTGGGGTTTCAGATGTCCTTTGAAAAGGCTAATTAACCTATTTTTCAAAGTGTTTTCTATGCCTAAACTGAAAATAGCTTTCTGCATGCCTGTTAAAGGGACATGGTTTAATTTCTTCTGAATCTCCTTTTTCAGTCCTTTTGATCCCATAATCAACTGTCACATTCAAGCAGTAGATTCACTGAGTTAAACATTTAATGACTAGGAAATGCTGTTCATGTCTTGCACTCAAGGCCAAGCGGACTGCTAGTTAATCCTCCTCCTAGCTTGAGCTATGCAGTGCCTCTTCCACTCCTGGACATCAGCATCCCTGATGCACCTGGCTGGCAGATGCTGCGACCTGCATAGCTGATGGAGTGGCAGGGACGGGTCTCAGCAGCCTCTACTATGGCTGTGCTGTCTGTCAGCAACCAAGGTCCAATGCTCAAAGGAAACCACTAAATGATGAGTATCAGACTGCAGCTCTACTACCTCATCTCTTATTTGTGTCATGTTTTGCACACTGAAGTAAGCTTTCAAGCGTAATTCCATCCATCAATGCAACTAGAAAAATAGCTCTTTCTCCTGTCTCCTGCATTATGGCAGCATTTCCAGTTACTATATCTCAATGATTTCAACTGCCAACACACAGATCCTTGGTCTCTGTTCCTGAGCCTGCCAGGAACTGCTCTAGCACTAGGTTGGAGGAGCCACCACAGGTTACTACATCTCTGAACAGAGTAAACACAGTATTGTGGAACTTAACAGAGGCTTCAGGAGCCTCCCAAATAAGTTCTTCCCAAATGCTTCCTGAAATAAGTTTGGGAACAGAGCTTTATGAGACATTCTTAATTTTGCAAGATACATCATGAGCATGAAAAGCCAGATCCACGTTATGGAAGTAGCCTTACCTTCCGAGATGCCATATTTTTGTCCACAAATGTGGAGAAATTAAAAATGTAAACTGGAAAGGCTCATTGGCTCCAGTTCTTTACTGTTATGGCAAATTCAGGGGAGCAGACCAATAGGTTTGAAGTTTCCCGATGGCCTCCTGCCCATTCTCTGGAATCACGTACTAGTATGTAGCCATACGGCAGTCCACAGTGCCATTTCAGACTTGACTGGATTTTCATGAGGCCCTTGTTATCAATTTGCAGTTTGATGTACCCATTTCACCCAGTATCTTGTGATGGAAGTTACCTGGATTACTATGTCTCCTCTGTTCAACATTATTATTCTCATAGAAAGTTAAGGCAAAACAGCATTTTAAAGATAACAAAGGCCTGGAATAAAAAGCCCCCAACTCTTGATTATAAGCAGTTTACATTTACTATGCTGTACTTTCCTTTTAATAGCATAATTATTTTTAATTTATGGAAAATGAAAGAAACTGTGCATGACAGCAGAAATACAGCCCATGCTTAGAAGTGTCAGCAGAAAACATATTAGGAAAAATAGATACAGGACCCCATTAGTTGAGCAATGTCACGCTTTTCCAGCAATAGCTCATACAGCCTGCTGTGCGTAATAAAAACCAGCAAGGTCACCTGCATGATTAATTTAGCATTAGAAAGAAGGTGACAGAAGCAGCAAAAAAACCCAGATAGCAACATACCTAGCTCAGTTATTAGTGAAAAATCAAAAACTAGAGCCCCTTATTGTTTTGGAGAGAGACTGTTATTGTTACACAATTTACTGATAAGGACAAAATTGATAGAGAGTACACATACTATGCCCTTGTGAAGATCCTAATGTGTTTTGACACCATCCAGCACTTTTGTCAGAAGATATACCACCCAAGCATTATTAAATGCACTATAAGGAGTTACATTTAGTTAATGCTTTTATGGTATTAGTTTTCTTTTTAACAAATAACATTTTTCATTTTGTGACAAGACAGATGGTAGCAGAAATACTTTAGCTATACTTATGTTCTTTTATTTAAAATAGGCAAGAGAAAGAATATATTTTTCCTAACAACCCTCATATTCCTAAAATAGTCTTAAAAGTTGTAGTAAGGAAAGATAAGGAAGGAATAAAACCAACCCCCTCTACATAAAGAGATTTCTTACCTCAGTTTTCAAAACCTATAGTCCAGATTATCAATCAATTCAGGTTTTACTCAGAATGAGACAGGCTAGTCTCAGCATAAATTAAAACCTTCTCAAACTGCTTTCAATCTTCCCCACCTGCCCTGGGCATTAGGGGGACCCTTTTGTCAGCTGGGCATTATCAGGGTGTGACAAACCACACCCTTGGTTTTAATCTGCTAGCAGTTTTTCTGAGATCTGTGGATCAGCTAAAAGTTTTTAATTTTTATTTCTTACCGTTTGATCTTCTGGCTCTATTAGCCCAAGCGTGATTTAAGAGACCATAATACATTAGGCAACTGGTGACAGTACTGTGCATTTGAAAGAAAACTGCTGTAACAGAAGCATACTGCTAAGTATAATACTTGTGATACCAAAGGAACAATAGTGGATTAAGTACTGCAAGACCAGCTGCTGTGTTTCTTTATTACTTTGACTGAACTGATCAAACTTTTTTGCTCGTGGGGAAAAGCATTGCATTAAAAAGTCTATACCCAGAAGGTAGTACTCTTGCCTACTAGAACATGTGAAGTCTGATTTCACTTCAAACAGCTATTTGCCCTCACTCCGTAGGGAAAGGCATCTCACCTCTTGTTATTTGGAAACCCATAGGTTTGTATGGGATGTCGGTATTAGACCTGTGTGAGAAATGATCAAACACTGGTATGTGGTGAAATGGAGCATTTCCAAAGCCAGTAGCAAGCAGATGACAAAAGAATGCTGTAATTAGTGAGTCTGATAGTAACTACAGCTTTTGTTCACAGAAGAATCAAGCTCAGATTACCTTAGATGTAGGATGTCATCAAGATACATCCAGCTATGTCTTCTGGGAGGTGTTATGGTCCGGGTGAATGGGATGCTTGGGTAAAGGTGCAGGTGGGAGGACAACATTTGTTTGAACACATCTTGTCACTGTTCTGCACACATGGAGCACCTCCCATGTGAGGACAGGCTGAGAAAGTTGGGGTTGTTCAGCCTAGAGAAGAGAAGGCTCTGAGCAGACCTTACAGCAGTCTTCCAGTACTTAAACGGGGGTACAGGAAAGATGGAGAGGGACATTTTACAAGGGTATGAAGTGATGGGACAAGGGGTAATGGCTTTAAACTGAAAGAGGGTAGGTTTAAATTAGGTAAAAGGAAGAGGGTGGTGAGACACTGGCACAGGTTGCCCAGAGAAGCTGTGGCTGCACCCTCCCTGGCAGTGTTCAAGGCCAGGTTGGACGGGGCTTTGAGCAACCTGGGCTAGCAGAAGGTGTCCCTGCCCATGGCAGGGGGTTGGAACTAGATGATCTTTGAGGTCCCTTCCAACCCAAAGCTTTCTATAATTCTGTGCATTTAGAGCGTAAGTTACTTGCTGAAAAAAAAAACCTTCAGTAAGGATCATTGCAGGGGAGGAATCTGGAGTCTTGGAGATTGCCAGTGGGAGCAGGAATCATGTGAAAGGTATACTAGTTATAGCAAGCTCTGTAGTGAAAAGTGTCTATAGTAAATCAATTTTTAGCTGTGTACTACCTATGCAGCTGGACAGGTGCTCCCAATACAGTTCTTACTCCTATGTCAGCATAGCCAGAGACTTTTATATATCTGCCTGGAGCTTTATAGTTCTAACAAATAAAGGATATAAAAGATTCAGAAACAGGCCCTCTTGGGGATCCATGAGAATCTACAAACAGAGTACTAAACATCTGTAGGTTTGCTTATATGTAAGAATTATTGCCCTTTTGGAGCCTTTCATATGACGATACTGACGTGCTAGCAGGAGTTAGCATCCTTGTTTTACGTTTGATACTACACAACATATGTAGAAGCCATTTGTTTTAACTCTATATTATCAAATATATCCATGCTAGGATTTACTGGGTGGGATCTGGGGTCTGTAGTTAATTTCTCCCATTCCAAGCAGTGCTCAGGTAGTGAGCATGATCCTGAATTATGTGATTCAGTCATGGATTCCTCTGTTTGGTCTCCATGCACATTCAAATAGGTGCTGATTTCATTCCTAGGACAGTGTCCTGTGTAATTGATAGGTGTATGGGTACTTAAGCCAAATGCATCCCTACAATTGAGCTGCTGAACACTATAGAAATGAGTAAACCATCCTGCTGTGGTGAAGAGAAGGATGGGGTGAAAAAATATATTTCTAATCTCTAACTCCTATAATTTTGTTTGCTTAAGCAATCCGGTTCCCCAAATTAAAAACTATTTTCTTGCTATGCCTGAGTATCTATTTCAAGTATGATTTCATAATCATTGTGATACTTCAAATCTGTGTCAATATTCTCCTTTGAGATATTGAGGAGCTGGCAATTCTTTGTGCCTAGCTCAGAACAAGTGTCAAACACAGAATTGTCCTGCAATGGTGTATTACATGGCTCTCGTACACTGATATTATAGCAACTGAAAAGTCTGAACACAAGCTTTATGATAATTTCTTAAACCTCTCTCCTAGTTATTTTGCTCATTTACAGTGCCACACTTCATTTCACTTGTATTCCTTTGACTGAAGATGCCATAAAGTTTAATGCAGGAGACAATAACAAAAGCATGGAGAAGATGTTAACATGAGAGATGAAGTGTGTCAAGCTTGCTCATATAGCCTTTAGAGAGATGAAGCTAAGTGAAGCAGCCCAGTATATGCTCATTTAGTTTACCCATCTCTTGAAGCAAAGAATTTTGCCGGAAAGGACTTTGTCTACATATGAATTAAGAGCATTTAATGTTATGATGTTTTAATTTAAATAATTCTGTTTGATATTTCTATACAGAAAGTGTAAAATAAAGTGATGTAGGCATGAATTTCAAATACTATATACTAACAACACTTGCTTTTTTGTTTTAATAAAAGTGAACAAACTTGAATATGTTGATTAACTTCAGACTGGGTCCTAGTCTTCTTCACTAAGATGTGTACCAACCATATGATGTCTGTGTGAAAAAGAAAGATTTGCATTTGTAACAGAGAATTTGACTGGAACCAGTTTTGAACAAGGGAAAAAAAAAGTGATATGATCATTTTTTATCTATTCTTTTCATTTATCCTCTGCCATTAATCAGATCCATACTCTGAATTCATATGCTATGTTTCATTCAAGGATTACAAAGTGTTACACAAACAATGATTCATGAAGATTCACAACCCTTGGTGAGTTGGGTAAACATTTCTATAAATGTCATACAGATTGGCAAACTGAGTCACAGAGAAGTGGTGTTTGCAAAAAAATTTCCACTAACTTTGGTTGCATCTTTTTTTTTTTGCCTGTTCAGCTGAAAAACTTACAACTTCTGTTTTTCAGATGTTTTGGTTACGTGTACAGATTCAGAGAAATTAATAAAAAATGGCTTACAAGAGCAGGAGGTGGGGTGACCCAAGAAACAGACTATGTTTTCATGTAGAAAATTTTAACTTACGGTTGCACATCTATTTTTCTTCCAAAGAGGTGAATCTATTGCATGAGCAACAGCTAATGAAACCTCCTGAGTTGATGCCTGAAATGGGCTAAAGGGATAGAGTCCCAGTCTAAGGAATACACTGCAATATTCTCTCCAGTCTCACTGAAGGCACCAAGGATCTAACTTATGATGGAAATGCAATATTTTGTTAACTGTATGTAAACAATACTATGTCTTTAAAAATTAACTTTGCAGATTCTTTCTGGACTGCAAGCACTATATCCTTAAAAATGACTGATGAAGTAGACAAATTCACTGCATGATATTCCCTGGTTTTCCTTATGATACGTTTATGCCTTGAAGTCATAACTGCATGAAACAATGGTTTCCAATGATATGCAGGAAAGCAGACTGCCTGCCTCATGTAGATATCAGGGAGATTCCCCGTGTTTTGTATGGTTCTTTCAGTACTTGATATTGCTTTTCTGACACCCTGGAAACCTGGGCACCCTGACACTAGGCTGGTACAAGAAGATCTTCCCTAAACTTTGCCTGAATTGCAGAGAAAGAGTCACCTGGGCAGTGAAAGCAGTAGTTCCTGTACAGCAGAAAGTCAGGAATTCTTTTAGAGAAAATTTAGGAATTTTTTTGGACAAGATTTTCCAGCAGTGATTTATGGATTTAATAATCTCCAAGCCTCTGGTAGATGGTCCATGGACCTATCATGTAGTATTGTTGGGTTTTAGTATTTTCAAACAAAACTGTCATGATAAAGGTCCATAGTGCCTGAAGAGAACCTGACAGTGGCCCATTGCTCCAAACTGCACGAGGCTGCCTGTTCCAGAGAGTGGAAATGTCAGTAGTATTCTTGCAGTGGAGAAGGCACAGCGTTAGAAAGATTTAAAGCCCTAAGTCTCCAAGATTACTCATGGCCAGAGAAAATTTAGAAAATGAAAACTGAGGGCAAAAGAATTGTCTGCAAGGTTTGATTTGCTTACTGGATGCATGTGGGACTTCAAAGGCTGGGGACCATTCACTGAGACATTTTATGTGAGCAGAAAAAGCTAGCAGGAGACAGCATATCAGGAGCTGCACTGGCAACTTTTAGTAGATCTTCATGGACATTATGCTTTCTAGTAATTGTGCCTAGGGAATTTACATCTCTTAGATTCTCCCTTAATCAAATGAGGAAATTCTCTGTTGACATCTGTATGCACGTGTTGCATGATCCTCTCAAGAGCTGGAGCTTTGGACTGGTGGTATCTATAATGAAAAGTCTTCAGACTTGCAGCATGCACATCATAATTACAATAATTGCTGTCTTCTGCCTAAGAGTTCACAGGAATTTTCTGAGGACTCTCCAGGAAGGAATAAAAGATTTTCTGTTTATTGAAGCCTACAAAATTGTGCTCCTAGTTCTAGTGAGATATTAATGGTGACCCAGCAATGTGGGCAGACCTCTGCAGTGTGTCTGACAACAAAAGTTAAAGCTGTTCCACCCTACCTCTGATGTTGCAGGCTTAAATTTCATTAATGCAATCTCATAGCAGAGCAGAAGTGCTCAATTTAGCTAACTTCTGCCCCATCCTAAACATTCACTGATCAGTTTGGTTCTCTGGATAACAAGATCTGGAGCTGTCCCAGCTGAAATCTGCCTACTCAGAAAAAGTTGTGTTGTTGTGCCTATGAAATTTGCTTCACAAGAGGATGGTACCTCGTAATGATGGAAGTGAACATACCAACAATTGTGCATTTGTGCCACAAAACCAGTGTTGCCAAATCTTACAATTTTATAATGAGATTATACTATTTAATGTATTTCTTAAAAGTACCCTGAGTCTAGACATTTCAGGAAATTTCAGCTTTTATTAAAGAAAAGGAAAAAAAATGTACTCTAAAGTCTGATGTTTGTGGAAAAAAAGCTTGGAGGCACGAAGAAAGTGTAGCTTAAAGCTCAGAAATCAGAAAGCATACTGATATTACTGCACCTTTTAAGTCTCTTGTAAATAAAAGATTTTTGTTTGCTAGTTTTTGCAAAAAAAGATAAAACCTTCCTTCATTGTAATACTGGCACAACTCACATTGATTTTATCAGGGCCTAGAATTCTCACATGTCTTTTTGGTCTTATGCAATTGCTAAAAAATTCTTAAAGTTGTTTTTTGGCTGTTTTTCTTTTTTACAAAGAAATATTAAATTTAGCATTGAACAGCACAAATGCAGAATCAAAATGACTTGCAGCACAGAACAAGCCTTGCTATCTTTCTGAAAAATATAAGCCTTTGGCATTGCAGAGGTTTGTTACGGAGAATTTTACTATCGCAAGCAGCAGCAGCACGTTTCAAATTTAGGTCAACAGATACTTGTCAAAATTACATGAATGCCATCTAAAACAATGAATCTTGTGTTTCATCATTTACTATGGTACTCCTCTACAGTACTATTAGTGAGTGATTTTGAGTTGGATTTTGTGCTAAGAGGTTGCTTATTTCTGTAACAAACTGCTATCCTGAAACATACCCTATTTGTCATGATTCTTAAACTGCAGCTTCTTAAATCAAGAGATTTATACAGCAAATCCTACTATCTTCCTGAGATTTTCTTTTAATTGGTTTTGAAAGTGATGGAAATCCAGTGTCATCACATTATGCTAAAGAATGGTTTGGCTTCCATTGGTATAAAAGACAGTAAGATTGTCTTTTCATGTATGGACCAGTAACCTCCAGTCTGTTGAGGGAAACAGAAATGTTTACTTACTACATATGAAGTGAATGAGGAATTAGAAGAAGAGGACAAATGCCTTGACTCTCCCTGTAATGTGGCAAATGTAAAATAGCTGACAGTATAGTGAGTATTGTAATTAGCTCATGAGAAAAGTCATCAGCCTTTTATTACTCACCCATGAGTAAATGAGAACATGATATTCTGCTTTAGACGAATAGTTTATTGGTTATCAATCAAAAAAAAAAAAACAAAACCAAACAACCCAGAGCCAAGATTTTATGACAAACTTTTTTTTTTTTCTTAAGAAAACTGTGAAATTGGGTAAGCACAGCCCTACTAACAGTATGGGTATACTCTACCAGAGTGTGGATCTGGGACAAAGCTGAGGAGCTGGCTTCTGACTACAGGTTTACAGGCTCATCAGTCACCTTACATACCATCCACCTGGGAATCCAACACCTAATAGAACTTGAGAAAGGTTAAATACCCACAGGAGGTTGAGGGAGGAAAAAAAAATCAGCTTGGTATTTAAATAGAAAAGACAGACATGTTTTAGGTAATAAGCTATAGAGAGAAGTAGATTATTTGTCAGGTAAAGACAGAAAAAGTAGGTAACGCTGAACTTTAATACTTTGGATGAAGAAGAGGGAAAGGACTGTGTTGATCTAGGGGGCATAGTATGAAGCTCAGTCTATGATGGCAGAGAAAAATGAAGGGATGCTGAGACCTACATACTCTGTCTCTGATTTAAGGGATCATTTTCTTGCACAGCTAGCTAGCGAGCCATGAAGATGCTTTCTTTCAGTGAGGTGCAGATTAATCAATAGTGTGGGTTTACTAAGCAGCCTTAGTGGGGTTGCTAGCAAGCTGAAGAGTGGTGTGAGGCTGTATGTACGTACAACTGGAGGCTTGGTCTTCCCGTGGCCTTGGCTGTATTGGCATGGTTTTGTCTTCTTCTATCCCTTGTGTGGGGTGTGCCAAAGGCATAGTGGCTGTGATGGTGGCCTGCCTAGGTGACGGTCTCTTTGGGGGAGCGCCTCAGCCTGGGGAAAGCTGTCTTCAATCCACTGTGTAGATATGTCTGCTATCGGCTTTTTTTTGGATCCCCTGTGCTGGAAAAGGCTGTACCCCAAATTGCTCTCAGTGAAAGCAGCCAAGGGATGGTGCCCCACTGCGGGTGGGGTTCAAACATTGTTTTTCTTCAGTTGTAGACTCAGAGGAAGACACTCGTGATGGGCAGGAGGATGACAAGGAGCTACTTACAGAGAAAAGTGGCAAAGGAAGGGCCTACAGGCAGCTGAAGCTGGGCCGCACAGAGCGAGCTGAAAGAAGGAGGTGGAACAGTTACAGCGTGTGTCCAAGGCAGGAGGATGACGAGGGCCGCTTTCACGCCCTTCGCCTCGCTACACCGGCGAGCGCAGGCCCCGGACCCGCCCGGGCACGGGCG
>NW_020799091.1:15972557-16037629 GCF_003259725.1 Athene cunicularia | reverse complement strand
TGATTTAAGGGATCATCCTTACTGCGGGCTTCCCTCCCTTCCCCGCCGCCGTGGCGGGGGAGCCGAGTCCGCGGCGGCCTGGGCCCGGCCCATGCCCTGCCAGGGCGCGGTGGTGTGAGGGGGAAAAGGCCGAGTCAACCCCTGCGCCCGCCTCCCAGCATTTACAGCCTCCCCCGTGTTTACTCGGAGCAGAACAGCATGCACACATTCCTGTTGTTGTTATCGTTATTATTTTCAGTGAGTGCCCAGCGCCCGTGAATTTAAGGGGTTTCAGTACTGACTGTCACTGGCAGAGATGGAGTGGGGATAGCCGCAGGGATGTACTGGAGAGTCTGGTCAGTGCTGCATCTCTTAAATCACCCTGTCAGGGCGCCTGAATTTCGTTTTTTCCACAGGTTTTGATGTGTGTATACAGTGTTTGTATACATTTATGTTTAGTGTCTGCGACACAAAAGAAAGCCAAAACTGAATAATAAACTGACAAACTTCATAACTGAGCGTGGTGCTCCATCTGCTGACGGTTGCCGTAGCTCCACTCCAGTAACGATACGCTTTAATTTTTCAGAAGTGGCTTCTGCAAATTATGTTCCCCCTATATGTTAAAGCTTTACATGAATCCTTGTAATAACTTCCGGCCACTTGTGTGACCTGAGCTAGCATTGCAAGGGGAGATTGTTTCAATGTATTTTCAAGAGCTACTTTTTAAAATACTTGTGAATGGAGGTGGTAATAGTACTGAATAATCCACTGCTGCATGCTTTTTCTTCTGTAGTCATGTTGCCATTATAAAGGGAGTGTGAGATGCTACCAAATAAAGCTTTCTGCTTATGTACAGTTGAGTGAGATTCCTTAACTCGTAACTCAAGGCAGACGTTGTTTTATATGCCTGCAGAATTGAGCCTTGGGTAATGATGCAGCAGACAAGGCCAAGAGAGTTAAAGGCCCAGTTCAGACAGAGACTAAGGGAAGGTTCTGCTGTCTCAGCAATGGAGGTAGTGCTGTTTGCGATGCCTTCAGTGGCTGGAGGCATCTGGTTGATGCTGTCAAGCATGTCACAGCACATAGGGAAGGCCTTCAGCTTCTTGAGCAGCAGGTGAAAGGCCGGGCAGTGTGGGGTAGGGCATCTCTGCCAGTCTTAAATTCCGTTGTTTAGGTAGCAGTCACACCTCATCTGTACCTTGTTCTGTTTAGTTCACAGATTACGAAAGAATGGAAAGTAGTCTTCCAACTTCAGTTTCTGTGCTAGTTTGCCAAATATTGGGCCATGACTTACTGCCTTTTGCCTGGAGCATGTGGGAGTTTGTGAGGGCCTAAACTCAGAGCTGCTTTCCCCTGAGACCAGATTAAGTCTTCCAGTGCATAGAGGTGTACATGTTATGGGAGAGGCCTGAGCCTTTCAGTGCGATAATCTTTTCTTCTGGCTAGGTTGGTTCTGCAGATGCTGCATGACAGTTGTCTGACTGGTATGGGTCATCTATATAGCCTCCGTGCTTTTCCATCTGAACCAGATTTGCACAGTTCCAAAGAGTAAACATATCCCATATTTTTACTCTCTTTCTGTAACCCCACCTCACCAAATCAAAGCTATGTCTCTCCTGTACTTTCCTGTGACGTAGTTTGAGACTGCTTGTCCCCCTCCCCTGAAAGGAAGAACCTGTACATGGGCGGTCTGTAAACCTATTGGCCTCTTCACCTGCGTATGGCAAATAAAGTTGGTTAGTCCAAGCCTTTTGGACTTGATCTTTTCAGCCTCTAGACTTTATGTTTCTGAAGTCGCATGAAATAATTATTTCAGTAGTCTACTCCTTTTTCTGAAACTGTACCCTGTTAGAGTTTTGTCACTTGTGAGATTTCCTTCTCATACATTTTGCCTCCATTGCACATTAGCATGGTTACGCTTGAATTAGCTCTGAGCAAGAGGCCCTAGGAACTGGCAAGAATCTGATGGCAGTAGGATGGATCTTGGTGCTGAGTAATTTATTAGGTTTTTTGTCAGTCTCAGATGTAAATGTGATCTTTATGTGGTTAGGATATGTGTAAAGACTTGAATAATGCTTGCTTAAAATGCAGGAGGCCAGGAGGTTCAGGTTCAAACTGTTATGGCCATGCATACACCATCTCAACTTGACAGCAGGCGTCTGAAACCATTTCAGGTTAGAATTGTTGGAGTCTACTATGCCAGTTACTTGCTAGGTTTTCTTGAAATTGTTGTTGCCAATTAATTTTCTTTGACAAGTATTTTAATTCATTTGAGACTGCTGTAAAATTGGATTTGGGAGCGGAAGAGCAAGTGTAGGAGGAAGAACTAACAAATAGTAAGGAGTGGCAAAAGACTGACTCTTGGCAGCATTTATTCTGCTCCTTTTTGGAATATTAGAATCTGTTATTTCCATGGGGTTCTTTTGTGATTCTGATTCCCTTTAAAGATTTTTCTGTTTCAGTGCAATTAATAGTTGTGCATGTTGATGGTAATGCTGCAGCAGCCACAGGGAATATATACCTACAGATCCTATGCAACTCTTTAATATTTTTCCAACACTTTTGCTAGCATATTTGCATTTGTTTAAAAGAAAAACTTGCCGAGTCATTCAATACAAAGTTGCATCAAATATTAAGGTGAATTTTTTTTTTTTTTACCTTCATAGTTTTCCTGTGGTACATCAACATATTATCATGATTGTGTCTGCAGTTTAGGTATGGGGAAGTAGCTATGCAGTCTTGCAAGCCAGAAGGTACATAACTTGGAGCAGTTGACACGTTTAAATAAATACATAAGAGATGATTGGCATAGTTGTTCGGGGGGTTTTGGTTTTGTTTATTGTTTTTGTTTTTTTTTTTTATTTTCTTAAAAAAAATCCCCCAGAAACAAAAACATTTCTTGAGGTGAAGAGATGAGGTGGAAAGATTGTTACCAGATCAATGATAATGAAAGAATGGAAAAGGAACTGCAGTTAGGTTGTCCAGTGTACTGTTAGGAAACCCCTAAAATATGGGTAAGGGATTATGCTATAGGGAGAGAAAAAGAGAAAGACAAAATCTATCTACATCAGTGTCTGGGAGCATTGTCATAGTCTTATGTGAGGACTGGACTCTTCCCTTGGGTTTGAGGGTGGGAAGGGAAATGAAGTAGGCTCAGAGGGACGTAGGAAGGTACTGCATGGTCTCAATATAGCAGTAGACCAAAAGTGGCAAAAGATGTCAACAAAACCTGGAGAAGGCCAGTGACCCTTAAGTGACTCACTGGTAGGTAAATGCTGTGTTACCACTAAATTCAATAGTTAATATCTGTACACAGTTTTTCGTTCCTTCTCATGACAGGAATGTGATTTGCCTGAAGTTTGCCCTCAGGAGATGTGCTAAATGACGTGTGGAGCATCCTGTTTTTCTAATTCTTGCACATCTAAGTATTGAACACATTTTTCTACTCTCAAAAGCCCCATTTTTTGCCAAATGTCATATTCACTTGAAAGTGGCAATTAGGAAAAAGTAGCTGAATGGGAACAGTTCATCTCCAACTCAGGCATTCGGTGAGGCATGAATAACTTACTGAGATAAAACATTACAATACAAATCTCATGGCAGTTCCACATATATTTTTTTCTCTTATTCTGCTCTGGAGAGACTGTAGAGAGAAGGACATTAACTGAACCTACTTTGTGAAAACAGGAGGGGCAGACAGGTTAAAAACTGCAAACAGGTATAGTGATACTGGAAATAAAGAAGTAAAGAGGAAGAGATCTGGAAAATTAAAATCTCGGAAATCTTTATAAAGCTTTAATTTTGGGAGGGTTATTAAACTGTGTTTTATTAAGAACTCCAGAGATGGGGAAAACCATGCTATTGACTGAGGAAGAACGTACTTTGCAGACTCAATTTTGTCAGCCCCAAATAATTAATAAAGTCTGGAATTATCTGAAGTCCTATTATGATCCTAGAGATGACATATGAGGTGGGGAGGCTATCTTTCTAGAGCAGACTGAAGTATTTAATTTTTTAAGTAGGACACTTACTATGTGTTGTTACTCTTCTTCCCAGATCACCAACATGGAAGTTAAAACCAGCAAAGATCATTTAAAAATCCATAAACTGAAGAAGAAGGTATTGAGGAAGCAGGTCAGAGCTCAGCATACATTGATGAGACATGAGGGCATTGAGTGCATCTCCCATGCCACACAGGTGACTGGTAGTTCTGATTTTGATGGTAGAATGAAAATGCTGCTTACCTGTTTTCTATGTATTCACACATATGCTTTGTCGAAAATGCAATTCTCCTCCAAAATGCACTTCCTGAGACTGAGGGTTTTCTATGCCTCTTTGATTTCAAAGCAGAACTGTACTTCATCAGTTTAAAGTCTGTGGAGAGGCTTTGATGGCCTTTGGATAAGTTTTTTTGAAATCTGAAACAGTAGTTCCTTGGGTTGGGGAGGAAGAGGAAGCATGGGTAATGTTACCTTGTTGAAGTCAAGAAACTTCTTTTCTTCTCTGTGATTTTTTTTTTCCTACTCTGGTTTTATTCTTTCCTATCTTTCCTTGCTCTGTTTTTCTCTATCAAGTATAATTTGTCTTGTCTAAACTCTCTGTTAAAAACACGTCTGTCTTAGAAATCTTTTCCACATTGTTTTCTTCACCTAAATTGATTTAGGCTGTGTGGTTCTGTGGGAGTTGAACTGATTTGACTGACTTGCAGCTGTTGAAAAGGGGATAACTTTATCTTCCCTTGCACAAAAGGGCACAAGATAGGAGGGAATTCTGCTTTCTTATGATGCTCAGTGAATTTTAACCATAAGCCACTTTATTGTCACAGTAGAGTTACAGCAGATCAGAGGGTCACCTCTCAGATACTGTGTAGAAGAAAGTGACAGGAACATGCAGACACAAAGTGAACAAGTTAGAGAAAGAGTTTATAATTTCCCTCTGTCAGTTGTGGGGAGATGCTAATGTCTTGAAACAATGTAGAGCAGTATCATTTACTCTAGCCTTTTTCATCTTGATCCTGCAAATTCTTTCCATTCAAATATGGAAGTATCGGTTAGATTTTTATACTTTTTAATAACAAAATTTGGCTTAGTCTTCACTTGGATTTCACACCATGTGGACACATGCTAAAATGACCCAGAAATCTTGTATCTACTGTAAGCACTTTGGAGCAGGGACTGTGTTTTTCTAGTGTTGCTTGGAAATGGGTCCATAATCTGGGACTTGTCCCCTCTGACACTGGCCCAGATACCAAATTATCCATCTAAGATACCCAAAGAGTAACCTTGAGATTCAGCAAGACCCTCATCGATGATAGAACATTTGAATAAGTGATGTATGAAACAGAACTGTAGTGCTGGTGATAAACCTGTGTCAAGAATACAGAAAATGCTTTCAGGCTTTGTGCAAGAGTCTATGTTGAAATTGCTCTGTCAGGAAAACATGATCAGTTGCTGTACATGCTGCTGTTGTGTACTGATGGTCTTTGTAGATGAATTGCCTATAGTCAGTGGAAGCACTGGTTTGAATCTGCATCTTCTCTACAGACATGGGCATCTCCATTAATAACATTCGAGAAAATAACAATAATAATAGTGTGGTCACCTTTGAAAAATGTGATCAGTAATGGACAGCCTCATGCAGTGCTAAGAACAAGTGTTACCAGAGTCATCACGATAGGCATAATCATAGCAATACTCACTATATAAATTTTCGGTTTAATAATCCTTTTCTTCAGTTTTAAATCTAATTTTCTGTCTTCTAGAGAAGTGAAATGCTGTCATTTGAAACAATTGAATGCTTTACCAGCTGTCTTCAAAAAAGGTCACAGAACATTTATAGACTTTAAGGAAAAGATTGTCTGAAAGCTTTCTGGAAAGGTATTACATAGAGTCAATCTGAGTAAATTGTTGCTAGCTCTTTGGAGTCACTAGAGCTCAATCAAAACTTCAAGACTGCATCCTCATTTGGCCTTAAAAAGGGACTTAAACTTCCTTCAACCACCATGATTAGCAGTTATGGCATATAGCTATTTAGATGTCAAAAGAACTTGTTAATTTATATTGAAAATGCCTGTGTATTTCCAAATGATATTTCTTGAATAATAGTCCTTTGAAAAGTTCTATTTTGTTGTTTGTTCTAATATTTGACAAACCAGCAACAGTCCTCACAAACTGCCCACTCCTGATAATGTTGGACATAAATCACTATCGAAGTGTAGAATTAAGCACTTAGGCATTGTGCATGAAGTAATCTGTGTTAACTAAGGATGGGACATAAATCCCTTTTGCTTATAAAAACAAGAGGGAGAATTATCAGGTAAGAGTGCTGGAGCAGAACTAGATGCTCTGTTTCTAGAGGCTGCTGCTTTTTTGGTGAACTAGGTGTATGCGTAACATGAAGTGGAACTGGGAATATCAGCCTTTCTATGCTTGGAGAGACTCCTTGACAAAGATGAGAAAACTTTTCTTGAAAAAAAAAATCATGGTCTTCAGAAGTTTTTCTGTTTGTTTTTGTTAGTGGCAACAGGTCTCTGGAAAAAGTCCATTTTTGAAATGTCCAGAATTTTGTGTGCCGGTGTCACTGATTGCCTGCAGTACACTTGACACACACATGCTGGTTCAAAACTTAAACACTCTTGTAATAGTAACTACATGCATTAATAGAGGAGGTATCTATGATAGAGGTTGTAAGTCTTTCTGCCAGAATATGTGCTGGGCAAACAAAGGTTGCCTTAGGCTCATAGACCAAGCTCATTGAAATGTAAATATCTTGTGTGAAATAGCTAAAGGAGTACTCATGGGCTTAATCTTTCTTTATAGAGCTGCTCTCTTGATAGAGTGTTAGTTTTAAATGAACAAACCGTAATCACTAATTCTCCATTTTTTTCAAATTCCTCTTTAATTAGAGCCTGGTTATTGCCAATGCTGGTCTCGGTAATGGGATGAGTAGGCACCAACTGCTCAGGATGGTAGAAGAATATGGATTGGTGGAAACACTCTTAATGCCACCAAATAAACCATATTCATTTGTGAAATATGGGACAACAGAAGAAGCCAAGAAAGCCTTTGATGCCCTTAATGGAAAAGAAGTAACACTGGAAGACTTTGGCCAAAACATAGTTCTATATATTAATTTTGTGGAAAAAGGTATAACTTTTCTGCTCTCCTATATATTCAACTTCCTGTATACTGATTCCTTTTGCTTTTACTTCCTAGGTTGTAAATATAGCTAAAAGCACACTAGTCTTTGTAAGAAGACACAGAGGATGAAAGTCAGAATTGAAGATTCAGGACATAAAATAATGTTTGCTCCTTATATTTCATGATGGAATACTCTAATTTGAACTCCTTTACTTGGAGGCAAAAGGAAAAAGCATTTAGATAGTTTCCAGACCATTCAGTACTGCACCTGAAGGTTTTGTGATTAAGGAGCTAAATTGGGACCCAAGAAATCTCTGGACAGTTCATTGGATTTCTTGTGTGAGCTTAGTCTTGCGATCTGTATCTCAACCCCAGGGCAGAAAATAGGCACAGTATGATTTCTGGCTTTTTTTTTCCCCCTGATTCTCACCAGGCTTTTTTTATGGCTGGCTATAAGCTATTTAATACAAGAACTGTTGCTATTTCTGTGAGCTTTTAGAGTGTTTAGTGAAAAGGATTTCTGGTGTTGGTCTATACATTCTGCCTGTTAATAGCTTTTTTTTAAGCTGTTAGGATAGCAAACTGAATGTCCCTCCATCACCAACATTTTGTGTTCACCTAGGTTATAGCATTATACTCCTCCATATTTGATTGCAGATTGCTTCTCTGGACAGAGTACACCTGGTAAATCACTAGAGTTCTAGAATATTAAGATGAAATGCAGGTAGAATCTGGAAGTGATTGGGAAATTATTTTTACCATTATTTTGACAGGAAAATCACAAGTGGTTTTACGTTTGAATAGTGTGGAGTCTTGTTGGTGTTATGCAGTAAAATTTTTAGAATGTGTTTTGCATAATGCAAAACTTGGGCTTTATCCTGTTTTGTCATGCCAAAAAGGGGATCATTCATTAACCAAATAAGACCCCAATGAGGGCTTTGTTCTATCATTAAAGTAAATATTTCTACAGCTGTACTGTATTCTCATACATAGCTTTAACTGGTCAGATGGAATAGGGTACCCATGGTTTTGTTTTTTCTAAACAGTGACAATATTCTCTTTTTCCATACACCTTAGTTTTCTGGGAGAATGCTGCTCCTACAAGCTTGCCTCCAGGCATAATGGTCATTGAAAATATTATTTCTCCAGAGGAAGAAAGGAGGATGTTGGAAAGTCTTGACTGGACAGCAGATGAAGATATTCAGAATGGTGGGCAGAACCATAGAAAATCAGACCTCCCATACTTTTATGCTGTTTTTTCCTACAGTTTTAGTTGAAAAGAAGTCTATATCTTGGTAAATGTGTGGTTTGAAATCATTGTGTATTTGTTCTTAGCATTTTAGAAATTAGTTCTTACATTGCAGGTGATGAACTCCTGGGTGCAAGCGTATTGGTATTCTGGTATGGATATACTTGAATAATGTTCCTGCATTCCAAAGCAAGTAAGGTTTTTTTTTTAGATGTCTTTTGCCAAGCACAAGACTGTTCTGTGAAGGTTACCCTTGTAATTTGATGTCCAGCTGAGGAGATGTGTCTCCTCTTAAATAGTCAGTGAGACACACATTCTGGATGTTTTTGTGCCTTCACTTGGGCTCTGTGGAGTTAAATATCTCAATAAATTAATTGTTCTTGGAATTCACTTCAAGGTTTCTGTGTAAATTTTGTTCCTTGGAACAACACAAAAGGTTATATTGACCTTAGCTAACATGTAACTTGGTGACTGGTGAAAGTGAATGATCCTGGTGTATCCACTGGATATCAGTCAAGTGCAAGTTCAGAGATCAGGGCAAGAATAAAGATGCATTAAACATGGCTCAAGAAAATTGTTACTCTCTACTTGCATATATAGAAACACCATCAGTTTGAGTTCAGACAGCAGTGAATGTGATACTTGATGAAATACAAAAGGTAATAAGGCAGAAGTGCGTGCAATGAAGGACAAGGGTCACATACATTGTTTTAACAGTTAATGTTAACGGGTCAAATGGAATAGGGAAGCACAGAAAATTACCTACGCTCTTTTTATGTAGTCTAATCTTACTTCAAATTTGTGTGTTTTCACAGCCCAGAAGACTTTAAAGCATAGAAGAGTAAAACATTTTGGATATGAGTTCTGCTATGATAACAACAATGTTGATAAAGACAAGCCTTTGCCTGGAGGTAAGAACTTCCCTGTTAAATCATACTTATTTTGCACTGATGTTTGAAGCATTATGTAAGCCTTTAAGCCTCACAGCCTCACTGAGAAATGGATGTGAGATTCTAATTAAGGGAGAGGTGAGATTTTCATGAAAGGAGAGCTTTCACTGTATCTTAAGCACACACTGAACAGTGCTTTTGAATTCTTGTGAGTGCTTGAAGCTTGTTTTCCAATCACGTGCAGCCCTCCATTGAGGTCCAGTCAGATCAGGCTTTTGGGGCTGTAATTGTCTTTCTTTTTTAGCTTTTGTTTCATAAAATAATTGTGTTACAAATTACATATTTGTTTGGGGGGTTGTGATATATCTTGTGTGTATTTATCTTGACTAGCTTCAAGCTTGCTGGATTCACACCAAAATAAAATTTCCTTTGGACCAAAAGCAATTTTGAGAAGGTTTGAATAACTTATTTGGAGTTGAGAGCTGTGAGTCAGAGCAAAGTGAGTGAGTCATCTTATAGTCTTAGATTTAAAAATAGTAAAATAGGGGAGTTAAATTCCTATTCAACTTGAAAGTGTTTAAGGTGACGTATGTGTACTGGGTTGGATGTAGCTTCCAACCAAAGGATTCTGGTTATATTGCTGTTTTAACAAATGAAGCTATAAAATCATTGATATTTGAGCTGTTCTCTAGTCTCATAGCTAAACTGTTTTGTGTGAGAAAAGCATAAACATTTCATTGGGGGAGAGCAAATAGAAAATAAAAGTCAATAGATTCACGGGACTATTACTGACATGTTTGTGGGTGTTGCCTCCAACAATTTTACAATGAAGTCCTCAGGTAAAATAGCACACTAAAAATTCAGTGAAGGACTGTAATCATTCATTCTTATTTCAAGACCAGTTGAACTTCAGCAGATTTTTTGGGGCTTGATACTTAATCTAATTCGGTAACAGATTTTTAGGGAGTGAGTTTTTTGGAGAGCTCTCTGCACAGCTTCTGACTTTGCATAATAATTTTGCACTTGAGTGCAACTTTTTTACTGTAGTTGGTGGAAACTTTGCCTCTGCTTTGATATGCTTTTATTTATGCATAGAGATAGTGCAGTTTGCATTTGTAAGGAGTGATCCAGTTCTGAATGTGGAGGCCTTGGAGAAATAGCCTTTCTAATTGGTAGATGTTATAAATAAATTGAGCTTGCACGTCAGGCCCCCAATTCTGATGTGTGTGTTAGAGAAAATGCAGAGTGATCATTACTGCAGATGGACTTACACAGAAACAGCTTTGTAGATATGTATTTTGTCCAGTTATTATGCTTATTGTAAATAAAGAAGATAAAAATGTAAAAAGATATCCTATCTTGCTTACAGTTTTGTTTCTATTGACTAGGTCTTCCTGAAATTTGTGACCTATTCTTGGAGAAGTGCTTGAAGCAGGGATATATCCAACATAAACCAGATCAACTGACTATAAATCAATATGAACCTGGACAAGGTAAGTGTTTATCCTTCGAAAATTCTGAGCTCTTTACCTTACATTGTGATTTAACCCTGGTAGGCAACTAAGCACCACACTTGCTCGCTCCTCCTCATTGAGCTAGGGAGAAGAATCAGAAAGATAAAAGTGAGAATACTCATGGGTTGAGATAAAGACAGTTTAATAAGGTGGGTTTTTTTGTGGGTTTTTGGGTTTTTTTTAGAAAAAAGAAATAAAAAATAAGTGATACAAAAATACCCCCAAAACAATTGCTTAGTACCAGCCAACCATTGCCCAACCAGTCCTTGAGTAATGACATCTGCAATAAACTTCACCCCTAGTTTTACTGCTGAATGTGATGTCATATGGTATGGAACATCCCTTCGATAGCTGTCGCAGCTGTGTCCCCTCCACACTTCTTGTGCACCCCCAACAGAGTCTGACAGGGAAGCGTGAGAACCAGAAAGGACCTTGATGCTGTGTAACTAAAATATCCCTGTATTATCAACACCGTTTTCACCACAAATCCAAAGCATAGCACCACACAAGCTACTGTGAAGAAAATTAACTCTATCCCAGACAAAGCTGTACAACTTAACTGAAAATCAGGAGGGAGGAGTATCATCTAAATGTGACATGGTATAGGAACAGGGTTTAAGCACATGCTTGGTGTATTTCCTCTGTGACCAGAGATACCTTGAATCAAAACTGAAGTCTTCATACTGCTTTCTGAACCTGGGAACTTTGTTTAGAAGTACAGTTTTTGATACCACTGTTACGGAGATTGATGGTGTTTCAGAGCCCAAGGCCTTAACATGGAAACTAACCATAAAAAGATACAGGAATAAATAGTCACATTTGTTTTTGTAGTGAAGTGCATTTTTTCACTCCAAACTCTTATTGTTCTCTGTACTGTGCATACAGTCTGCAGGAAACTGCTCTTGCTGTTAGTACATGTGATACAACATTAGTATATATGATATATAGACTTTTAAGTATGATGCAAGCAGTGCTCCCATATCTCAGGAGTAAGAAACTACTCTATTTCTGTAATCTTTCCCAAACTGGAGACATCCGAAGAGAAATTTGCTTCTAATCACACCTCTAGAGAATAAATGACATGCTGTGCTTTTTGCTAAGGTCAGTCATCAAGGCTAAGTATCTGGCTTGCTTTCTAGAGTGGATATCTCGTTTGTCCTTCGGAAGAAAGGACAACAGCTTTTCTTTCAGAATTAATGTCTGTCAGCTAATACAGTGTCTGCCAAACAAGGGTCTGAAAAGCTGATCCTATTTGTTTATGTATCTGATGATCTGTTAAATTGATACAGTCATGTACTTCTGGCTGGGTCACCAGAGGAGACTAGTTAGAATTGTAGATGCTGCTTTTTTTTTTTTTAAAAAAAAAAAAAAGAAAAACCAAAAAACTCAAAGCAAAATACTCTTTAAGTGCAAATTGTTGGGATATGAATGAGCACAGAGTGCAGTCAGATTAATACCTTTAGAATCTGTGTTCTAAGAAAGATTGGAAAATTACACTTGAGATTTTAAAAAGTGACTGATGACTTTGGGTATCTAAGCTGTAGGGGCCACCCTTAAGACACATTAAATGAATTCCCTTTTGAGAGCACTTTATTCATTCAGGGTCCTAATAATTAAAGTTTTAAGTTGTAGATTTATACTTGAAAGTTACCTTCTACTTTTGAATGCTTAGGTGACTGTCTCTTGCCGTGTGCTGCATATATGGAGTATGAACAACAGGTAGATTGGTCATTGTAGTCTTGATTGAATTGTCTGGGTGATGCTGAAAAGAGCAGTAAATGCTCTTCTGTTGCATGGTGAATTGCACTGACTTCAGTGCGCATCTGAAGGCAGAGTTTCAGTGCTTTATACTGAAGCAAAGTTATGAGCAAGCACAAACAGATAATGTGTCCTTGATTTTCAAGACTTGCTGATTTTCTCTCAGATTAAATGTTGACCTTATAAAACACTTGTATTGCTTTCACTGAAACTAATGGAATTCAGAATATTTACATCTAGAGGTAAAATCTGGCATATAATAACGGTGCTTAATAGGACTGACTGACACTGTTGGGAGAAAATATTTTCAGCTCAGGAATTCAGTAGTGTCCAAAATGAACATGGGTAGAATTTTTAATAAGCAAATAGAACTGTTTTGGTTTGGATCATGTAGGAGCTACTCTTATCTGTCTGAGCCTGCTAGAGTGTCAAAGGAAGGTGTAGTTCTCCCAAGCTGTGTGCTGGCCTTGCTTCACTGCTGCCTACAGTTCCCCACCACAGGGTGAGATCTTGCTGTAGCATGCATGCTGCTGTTTCAGCACTTGGTGTTAAAATGTGTGGTACAAGCTGTGGGAAATGGCAGTTTCTTTCCAATTAGCAGATCTGAAAGAAAGATTTTAACCCATAAAAATTACTGTCCCTTTGGTAATTCTCACTTATGTGTGTTTACTCATACACACACTGACAGATGTTCTACCCAGGGGTTAGCCTAGCAATGGTTTGTGGAGTTCTCCTGGGAACTGCAAAGCAGAGGCAGAGTTTGACCCTGACAGGGCCTGTGGTCATGGTAGTAGGCCCTAATTCTGAGGCTGAGACCCCCCTAGCACAGTCATTTGCTTAGCAATAGAGGGAGTATTTGGGATGTTTCCTTCTCTGTGAAGAAAGTGAGGGAGAAATACATGACCATGGATGAACTAAGGCCTAAAATCACCTAATGTACCATAACTGGTAGTGCTAAGGGCTAAACTGCCTTTAGAGGAGAATGTAGTGATTTCAGGTGCTGTCTGCAGCAAGGAGAGCATTTGGAATCTTCAGAGGGTGAGGCCTTTGGGTGCCCCAAACTGTCTTCTGGATATTTCCACTGATTATGCAGGACACTTAGGTTAACTGTGTGCATTTAAACTGGGCATATAAATCAGACAATTGTCATGAATTCTTTTGGAAGGCAACTCCCTTGTTTATGACAAATTTTGTTTCTTCAACTGTACATTCCAGTTTTCTATATGGACATGCATGGAAATAGAGCTTGTTAACAGAGATGGCACTCTATTATACTGACTTTTTTGCTTTTTCTTATGCAGGAATTCCTCCTCATATTGATACACATTCTGCTTTTGAGGATGAAATAACCTCTCTCAGTTTAGGATCTGAGGTAAATTTAATGTTTGTATGTGTCTTGATGATGCTTTACTGAGAAGTTTCATTTTTGTATTGTTAATACAAATTAATTTGATTTTCCATGTTATCTGTTCTCACTCATCTGAGTTAAAAATCAAACATGTAAGGTAATGTCAATTGATAATTGAATAAGTAACTTTAATGAGATGTTGTCACTGGAAGATTTTTAAATCTTAGCATCCAGTTCTTCATCGACCTTCCTTCATTTTGTATTCGTCTTAGAAAGCTTGTCACTTCTGTTTATGTTTCTACTTCTATTTTTCCCTGTGTCATCCCCTGTTCCCTTTGGTCTGCATAAGCCTCCCATTGTTTTTATATTCAGTACATTTACAGGAGTCTAATGTAGATGTATTTACCTGTAGAAGGTCCAGTCAAAGTCTGAGCTGGTTGTGGTGCAGGCAGAGGTAGACTCTGATCCCTTGTAGACAAAGAGGGGGAAAGAGAAGTGGAAGAACAGTGGACTAATTTGAGGTCATGCATCATATCAAGAGTAGGGCTGAAAACAGTCTGTATCATCTAGTCTCAGTGTTTTAATTAGTGTCTTTACTTTTAACTCTATTTGGATTCATCTGCTGCATTTGTTCCCATCCATGTTTTACCTTCTCTACCTTAAGCACTACTCCAGCAAGTCTTTGCTACTTGGTCTTCTGTGTTGAGTTTGTGGCAAGGTTTTGGTAGGAGGGGGCTACAGGGGTGGTTTCTGTGAGAAAGTGCTAGAAGCTTCCTGTGTGTCTGGTGGAGCCAATGCCAGCTGGCTCCAAGATGGACCTGCTGCTGGCCAAGGTGGAGCCCATTAGTGATGGTGGTAGCGCCTCTGGGATAACATATTTAAGAAGCCGGGGGGGGAACCCCCAACTGTGCAACGGCAATTGCAGGTGAAGAGAAGAGTGAGAATATATGAGAGCAACAGCTCTGCAGACACCAAGGTCAGTGAAGAAGGAGGGGGAGGAAGTGCACCAGGCACCAGAGCAGAGATTCCTTTGCAGCCCGTGGTGCAGACCATGGTGAAGCAGCTGTGCCCTACAGCCTGTGGAGGTCCACGATGGAGCAGATCTCCACCTGCAGCCCAGGGAGGACCCCACTCTGGAGCAGGTGGATGCCTAAAGGAAGCTGTGGCCCTGTGGGAAGCCCATGCTGGAGCAGGCTCCTGGCAGGACCTGTGAACCCACTGAGAGAGGAGCCCACGCTGGAGCAGGTTTTCTGGCAGGACTTGTGACCCTGTGGGGGACCCACACTGGAGCAGCCTGTGCCTGAAGGCCTGCACCCTGTGAAAGGGACCCACGCTGGAGTTGTTTGTGAAGAGCTGCAGCCCATGGGAAGGACCCATGTTGGAGAAGTTTATGTAGGTCTGTCTCCCAGGGAAGAGACCCCATGCTGGAGCAGGAGAAGAGTGTGAGGAGTCCTCTCCCTGAGGAGAAAGGAGCAGCAGAGATAATGTGTGGTGAATTTACACAACCCCCATTCCCTGTTACCCTTGTGCTGCTGAGGGGGAGGAGATAGAGAAATTGTGAGCAAAGCTGAGCATGGGATGAAGGGAGGGGTGGAGGGAAGGTGTTTTTAAGATTTGGGTTTATTTCTCATTATTCTACTCTGATTTGATAGGTAATAAATTGAACAGTCAAGTCTGTTTTGCCTGTGATGGTAGCTGGTGAGTGATCTCCCTGTCCTTATGTTGACCCATGAGCTTTTTATTTTATTTTTCTCTCCCCTGTCCAGTTGAGGAGGGGAGTGATGGAGCAGCTTTGGTGGGCACCTGGCATCCATTCAGGGTCTACCCACCACACCTTCCCATCTTCTGTGTATTTCTTGAGAGGGTATTCTACACACCTGCAAGGCCTTCTTCCATTGCTTGGGCTTTTTGTGACAGGGGAGTTACATTTATTGCTGTATATTCCCATGGTACTGGATTACTAGAAGCTTAACAAGGCTAAAAACAGGTTATAGCAGTGGGTAATAAAGGTTTGTCTTTTGAATCTTACCACTGAAAAGTTGTGAATGCTGGATGAGAATGATCTGATCTGCTGCTTGTTTTTTTCTGGCAGTGGTGTGCAGATGACACAGATGTGTGTGCTTGTGGAGTTGTACCTGCATTATTGATAGCATTTTCCTGTTACAAAACAACAACTTTAATTATTGCTTTGGGTTTGCCATACTCTTTAGGCAGAGAGAGAACAGGTCTGAATATTCTGAGCACTGACTTTTTTTGAATCTTTAGTCTGGGCTTTGGTATCAACTTCCACTTTTCTTGCAAGTTGTGTAGTGGATGTGGAGCTCCTGGGACTAGGGGTGAGTCTAAGGAAGGATAGCTTTTTCATTAACATCTGTGGCAGTGGCACATCTGTGTTACTGGTTGCTTGAAAATGGGGCTGTCAGTGTTGCCAGTCCTTTCAGCTTGACCATGGATGTGTTTGTCCACCATTCACAAAAGTATCCTCTCTAGAGTAGGAACGTCTGTGAGGGTGGTATGCACAGTCACAGTAGAGTTCTTGCTGCTTCTGTTTTGGAATCTCCCAGTCTAGTGTTGTCTTCCTCACATGGCTTCTGCACTTAGCATTGTCTCAGAGATAGTGTATTCTCCTCTGTTCAACTGCAGTGTTGTCTTTTAACAATGCCAACACCTCTATGGTAGGTAGCACATGGGAAAATCAATTTCTTTCATGCAGTTTTCTTTCATGCAGATAAGGCTGTAATTGATCATCTGTGCAGTTTAACCACCCTAAGTTTAACTTTTCTAATGCTGAGCATTCAGAGCAGCACAGCAACAATAGATGACCCCAACTTACAGCTGTTCCTATGTTGATCTTCTAAATAAAAAAAAGTTAATTTAGTTTACTTTATAAAAACTACATTGGTGCTGTAATTTTACATATTCTGCCTCAGTCTGCAGTCCCAGGCTTTCTTACTTTTTCCATTGCAATTAAAAGGCTGACTCTGGCACAGATGCTCTGTTACCTCATTGATGAGGCACCACAGACAGTGCATTTGTAGACAATTATATTACAGCATACCTTTGTGGTAGTTTCAGAGATGGCCAAAAGCAGAGTGATTTTAATCACCTGAGAAATACAAACCTTTCTGGGAAGTGGACTGCCTGGAGCATTATGATGCTGTTAAAAATTGGAATGAGTACATTTCAATCAGGGAAACAGCCAGACTTGGGCCATTTCTAGATGTTTCAGGCATAGGTATTGGATACAGATTTTAGATAGCTCCCAAGTTTCAGTACCTTTTCCTAATGGGCCATTAATACACTTTTCAGGTGCAGATAATCGAAGCACACGTGTAGTAAAACAAGCCAGTTGCTGATGAAATGCTACATTATTTAATGGCTTTTATTTCTGGTACTTTTACAACTTTTTATGATTTATTTTAATGTGTGGGGGTTTTTTTTGTGGACTTTACTTTTCATCTAATTTTCAAATGTAAATATCAGTTGCAGGAATAAGTGAGTTAGCTCCTTTAGGAGTGAAGCCTCCTAGTCTATTCCCATTAAAGCTTACCATGTACAAAATTTACACACTCTGATAAATAATTGGAGTTGCACATACAGCAACAAACTTTGGTATCTGTCTATTCTCTCTATTCTTCTCTCTGTAGTATGACTATTTTTTTTTTCACCTGATTAGACTGTGAAGAAATGGAAAAAATACATAAACAAAGTCTTATGTCTTGTCCTTTCTTTATTCTCCTCAACAGTAAATGCACACATTTAAATAAGAAGTGCCATAAAGAAATAACCTGGCAGCCCAGCTGGTGCTGGTTCCATATTCTATTTCAGAAGTTGGCAAACCAGGCACTTTAGAGGAAGAAAAGAAAGCAGAATGCCTCATATAGTTTTTTGTATACTAAATCATGGAAAGCTTTTCTTTCATTTGTTTGTATGCTTTTCCTTCCAAAATCTGAGCCAGGCAGATTCTAATAACTAGTAACCAAAATATATGCTTTGGCTTATGAAAAAGAAGTCTGTGGCAACAGAGCAGTGGACTAAACACAAGTGCCTTCCTAGCCTCATGCTTTAGTTGTCAGCATAGATTCTCAGACTTCTTATATCATCATCACAGAACCACAGCATTGTTTAGATTGGAGGGGACCTGCTCGAGCAGGGACAGCTTAAGCAGGTTGTCCAAGACTGTGTCCAGTTGTGTTTTGTATATCTCTGCAGCTGGAGATTCCAGAACCCCTCTGGTCAAGCTGTTCCAGTGTTTGACCCCTGACACAGTAAAAAAAAGCTGTTTTCTTGTGTTCAGATGGAATCACATGGGTTTTAAATTGTGCACATTGTCTCTTGTCCTGTTGGTGGACACTACTAGGAAGAGTCTGGCTCTCCTTCATTCCCTCCCATCAGGTATTTATACACATTGATAAGAGCTGTCTTATCTGAGCCTGAGCCATCTCTTCTCCAAGCTGATCAATCCCAGCTCGCTCAGCATCTCCTCATATAAAGATACTCCCAAATCAACTTCATGGCCCTGTGCTAGACTTGTTCCAGTAAGTCTGTATCTTTCTTGTAGGGGGAAGCCCAGTCCAGTCCCAGTACTAGACACAGTATTCTAGATGCATCCTCACCAGTGCTGAGTAGAGAGGAAGGTTCACTTCCCTTGACCCTGCTGGCGGTACTCTTCCTAATGTAACTCAGGAGGCTGCCAGACTTCTTTTCTGTGAGAGTACGCTGGTGGCTCATGTTCAGCTTCTTGTCCACCAGGACCCCAAGGTTCTTTTTGGCAAAGCTACTTTCTAACTGATCAACCCGCACATGTAGTGATGCACAGGGTTATTCCTGACCAGGTGCAGGACATTGCACTCCCCTTTGAACTTCTCCAGCTTGTTCAGGTCACCCTTAATGGTGGCACAACTATCTGGTGTATGAGCCACTCCTCCTGGTTTTGTATTGTTTGTAAACTTGCTGAGGGTGCGTCTGCCCCATTGTCATTGGTGAAGGCATTAAACAGTGTTAGCCCCAGTATCAACCCCTAGGGTACTCCACTAGTGACATGTCTCCAACTGCACTTTGTGTCACTGCCATCTTCAGTGATGCCTTGCAACCTGACTCATATTACTGAGAATCAGTCTTTTCCTTAGTGGTGAATGAGTTTATCCAGTAGCAAAGCACTTTGTAGTATTTTGCTAAAGGAATTATTCTAAGTCCAGTTTGTTTCTACAAACTTGATTTATGTTGGAAAAGGAAGTTATTGACACGTGGCATATATGTTCATTTTAAATATACGTTCATAAATGAACAAGCAATCTTGAGAAGAAAATAAGGGCATGATTCTTCACAAACACTGTTTATCTTGCATCAGATAACCTACAACAATCCAACTTCTTATGCTTGTGTGAAATGATGTGGAAATGTAGATGTGAGATTCTCTTTCCTTTCTCAGTCACATGGGACAGCTTTGTCAAGAGGCAGAGAGAAACCAAGTGGCTCAATTTTGTTCTAGTTAGTGCAATACATTGTGTTTTGGGGAGTTTACAAGACAGATTAAACTTGATTTGAAGGAGAAAAATCTCATTATTACTTTATAAGCTAGGCAGAAGTACAGAAGCCACAAAATTGTTTGAGGGCAAAGCAATGGGACATGTGATATGTCTTGTCCCATAATACTCCAGGAAAATTAAGGGTCTCAGGCTAATCACTTCTCTGGTTTTGACCCATTTCTTTGGGATCTCCTGGGAAACTGCAGAATAAAGTGAGACTTCCGGAATGTCCTGTGGGCTTGTAATGGCATTTTATAAAACAGCACATTCACTCTTTCTTTACAGTAGCAGATACATTGAAAATATTAATGAATGCCAGTTTCAGTGTTATGTTATTGAATACAACTTTAATTCAGAAGTTGTCATAGTAGAAGAAAGGCAATGGGGTAAATCTAATTCAGAGTGATTGTTATTAAGCTTAATGGGAAACCCTATGTCCTGTGTCCATAAATTTGAACAAAGTACTGCAAAACAGGGAACAGTCTTTTCTGTTGAGGATTTTCTGGGTTTGAGTTAGGTGTTATTTTCAGTGCCTCCATTTGGTGTCTCTAAAGATACGTAATTTTGCAGTATTTCATTTTAGGAGACTGGCCAAGTTTGCAGCTGTCTCAAAAAATCCTAGTTAAAGCCTGTGTCAAATTTGCTTTTGCAGGTTTGTAGCAGAAGCTTGAACAATATTGAGATTTCTGTTTTTCCACTTTTCCTAATTTGCCATTTTACATGCTGTCATGTAAGCCTTGATTCATTAGAATTTTAGAAATACAGAGGGAGCATTTCTATAATGTGCTAAGTAGCGCTTTGAGCGTATCCAACCCGTAAAAGAATTTTCCCTTCCTGGCTTCAGATCTTACCCTCAGTAAATAGCTAGTGACACCTTGCAGTCCCTCCTCATTAGCTCTGCCCCATTCTGCCTAAGACTCTGGGGGATGCCCACTGCCCCATGCCAGAGGGTGAAATGCCATCAGTTTTCTTGAAGGGTGTGTTGTGTTGGCACCTTACTATGATCTATGTTGTTCTGTCCCATTTTCCAGCTATCCAGCCCTGATGTGGAATCCCCAGGCTTGTCGTTCTCTTTTCTTCCTTGAGTGCCTTACTCTGCTTCCTGTCCCTGTGCCTTGGCCTGGCAGGAGGCTGGTATAAACACTGAGAACTGCTGTGATGCTCTGGGTTAGCCCCTGACCTAATGTCTGCAAAAGGGGACCTTCAGGGTTTTGGGTCAGGTTTGTGGCTCAGGGTTGAATAGTGGGGCCGTGTGTGGATCATCCTTGATCTCTGCCTAACTTGTGTTCGTCTGAACACATACTCATCATGTCTTAGCCTGCAGATACTAAGTGCCTTGATCTGTAAAAGAAAAGCTGTGACTCTCAAGCCTTGAAACCAGAGCAATATTACAAAGAAAAACTCCAGAAGACCTTTTGAAATATGTAGACTGATGGTTGTCCTAGAACTGATAGAATGAAGCACACCACTATTACTCAGGCTGGTAAGTGATAATTTTTCCAGCACTTTTGCTTCTTATCTGTTGTTCTGTTTCCAATCTGTCTTGGTTAACAAACAGAAACCTGTAGCTGGTATAGCAGCAGCTGTTTCTGTAATAGCTGCTTGAGAGATTTTATCAGGAGCCTTTAGAAAGTCTAGATTGTACCCAGCCTTTGACAGTTAGCACCTGTTTCATGTCTTGTATGAGCTCTAACAAGGTAGGCAGGCACTGGATATTGTGTTGTGTCCCACTCTTATTTTGTTTATTTTGGTTAGTTGCTGATCCAGTTTAGTTTATTGTTTACATTTACATTGCTTTATTTTTCTTTTAAGGGAAGGCAGAAGGCATCTTACCTATTTAAAATATTACCCTGGTGGTGGCTATACCAGAGTTTTTCCTTTGTCCATGCTAGCAGCATGACTGCTAGGTGAAATAATAGTAATAGTGATCAATATTTAAAAAGAGATTGGCTTGGCAGAACCAAAACATTTCTTAACCCAAATGGAAGACATTCTAGTACTGGGTTTAGAAGCTTGTTCAAGTGGGTCTGGTGGGATTCATGGAGCTTGATAGTGTGCTTTTCAGCTGTTAGACACATTTCTTGAGCTGTACCCTTCTTACAGTCATGAATTTTATCAGTTCTTGAAGAAATTATTTAGCTGGAAATCCAAAGGGACTGTTTATAACTGTATACCAAACTTAGTTGGTTTGTTCCATTTAAAATGGTATTTAATTTTTGAAAACTGAAGAGCTTCTCCAGCTGAGAAGTGCCCTGAGTACCACAAATTAAATGCACCAGGCTTTATAAATCTGTCTCTCCTGTTTGCATTTGCTCTGTATAACTATGTCCTCTGTGCGTGTTTCCGTCCGTGTCATAACATAATGTACTGTCATTGATTAGATCAGATATAAGACCCATCAAAATCAATGGAGAACTTTCTGTTGATGTAATTGAACACTGAATTGTGCCCTCTGAGATAGGTAGCAAAGCCTGCAGCCCTTCATGGGAATATTTATATTAGTCTTCCTGTCTCTTTTGAGGAAGGTGAATATTCAGTAAACACTGTTCTGAGTTTTATTTGTGTTGGATATCTCTTCTCTATTTGCTTAGAGGATTCTGTTCATAGCTATCAATGTGTCCTGCTGATGTTTCCACCTGATCAGTTATTTCAACCTTTATAAGGATCTTGAAAGCCCAGCTTTCATGTAAATTGTTCAGAGGGAACCTGTCCTGCAGTACCTCATTGCCTCCTTCCACGGCCTTGGTTGTTTCTAGGCTAACTCCTATTTTAGCCAAAGGTAACAACAGCAAGGCACCCACTGTGTGCAACTAATGGAGATGAGCATTTGTTTCTCAAGTGCTGTAGGAATCTACTAACCAATCTTGATTTGCACTGAGGTGCTACAAGAAGAACATTTGGACAGAATTTCTCCCAGAACAGTGATACTTGCATTATTTCTCTGGAAGCTGTGTGGCAGTAATTTGTTGAGAAATGAGACAGCGGCATGGAGACCTTACCTTCTCCACTACCTCCTCAGCTAGTTGGGAGGAAGAAGATCAAAGCTAAGCTAGGACAGAGCCTGTATATTATAGTTTTGTATGTAAAAATATTATTTCTTTTTTTCTCCCATTTCAAATTAGTGAGACATGATAGTTTCCAAGTGCTTCTTCATATGAGCTGTCCCTGTGGTGAGTCTCTAAGGTCTGGTGTTTACTACCAATGGGCCAATACTGGTCAAATAGCCCTGCAAAACTTTGTCACCTGTCTCCCTTTTGTTGGATTCATACCACCCTTCCTTCCTCTCCATGGAAGAAACTTGTCATTTCCTGTAACGTTCCATAAAGCTGTTCCCCACTGTGCAAGGCCTAATGAGTCCTAAACTGGCTAGAATCCTACTTCAGTACTGAGGAGGGAAGGACAGCTTGTAGTCTGACTGCTGTGGGATCTCTGATCTGCAGAATATTCTGTGACTTGCTGATATTTCTGGGTCTGCTAGAGTGTGAAGTTCCCTTACTCCATTCTGTGTAGCAGTTTTATGTTTCTTACATGTGGTCCATTTTGGCTGTTGAGAAGGAAGTCAGAGATGTGGCTCCTCCAGTTCATACCACTTTGCTTTCTTCCCAGTCAATTGGTTACTCTTTTAACCATCCTTTGTTTTCTTTGAGTTGTCAGTGTTGAGAAAGGTATGTGGGAAGAATGTTCTTGTCTTCTGAACTCCTCTGGGCAGTTGCATCAGCAGTGCATCTGAGGTGAATGTGGAAAGAGACAAAAGAAATTGCAATTAGGAGGAATTTGAAAATTAAATGCACTCAATATCATATGGAAAAATACATAGAGATGATGCAGTGAAATATGTCATATAGTTCCAGTTAGTTTTCTCACAATCACACTGAAGTCCTACTGTGAGTAAAACACTTTCAGAAATGTTTGAAGTCTGCAATAGGGACTTAGGATTTTCTGACTGTGGTCATAGCTGCTAAATAATGAAGTAAAACTTCTGCATAATTCCTTTACCAACTTGATTCTGTTTGAACAGAACCTGTTGTCCCTAGGCTAGTTGCTGTTTCTGTAGTGTGCTTATTTTGTATGCTGAGGCAGCATCATTTCATTTCCAGTTCTCAAATGCCTGGCTGTTAGGGCTTTACTGTGACACGCAAATAATGAATTTTTCAATGGAAGCAAACATCCTCTAAAAAGTGCGTTGCTATTGCTAGAGATTTCTAATTGGTTTTTATGTGATAGGAAATAATGTAGGTAGATAACAATCTTGAAAAAAAATTAATTATGATGCATCATATTGCTCTTTTTAAACTAAAACTTTTTTTTTTTCCTCTTGTTCTATTTCACTTACTCTATGTACCCTTCACTATGTTACATGAACTACTTTTCAGTGGTGGTGAGATGAATTAACTGTTTAAATATGAAGCTGCTGTTTATTCCTGTTGACAATGTAATCATTGTAATAGAAGAAAACTAACAGAGCATTTAAATTTACACCTCAATTAATATTTTTACAGCTGAAATTATTTTTGAGTTAGGTTTTGAATTGTCATTCTTGATATACAAGTTCTTTTTTTTTTAGTTGAAACCTCTGTGTTGTTGTTTGAGTAGCGACTAATTTATTTTTTAAAAAGAATTTTTAATTTCTTTCAAGAGGTTTATCAATGGAAGTTACTTCTATTCTCCATATAATTTTTAGAAGATCAGTACTTGATGCTTGAAATGGAATCTTGGTGTCTGCCACAAATTAACAGCAAACAGGCTGAACTCTGGGGCATTAAAAAGTCGTTATCTTTAGCTGTTGCATTTCAGCTGTAATTCAGTTCGGGAATTCAATAAAGAAATCTAATTTCATTAGCCAGTGATGTCATCTCTATTGTCATAGGAGCCTATTTTAAGACTGTGGCAAATTTCATGTAGAAATGACAAGTAGTCAGTCAATGATAGTCAGAAGTACCCTATAAGCTTTGAACTGGACTTTTGTAATACCAGTAAGTGTAGCAAATGGGGTTTGAAGTGTGTCTGCATTTAAACTATCTTTACAAATCTGAGCATTTTGCTTACTGCAGTGTTCTATTTCTGTTTTTCTTTCCAGCTATGTTGAGTGTTTCAGGAGGAATTTCTCCATGGAGCTCTTGTTTCTGTATAGCTGACTCTGGAAATTTTTGTTTGAGGAACTGGCAATTTAGAGGGGTTAAAAGTGTGCTGGAGCCAGAGCTGCATCAAGCCTGCGAGGCTGACACACTTAACAGAAAGATTCTGATTCAAGGCTGGGGAAGAGGTGTGCTCTTAGCAGAGAAGCAAATAGGCGGTCAGTCTTGTGGTGCAGTGCAGGGGCAATGCAAGTGAAGCTCTGGTCTGTTTGCTGGGGCAACAGAAGAATGGTTGGAAGGAACCAAGGTTGATGGTGCAGCTGAAAGCAGTGAAAACTGGACACTTGACAGTTTCATGTGGGGTGTTCTTGTTCCTGCCCCCCCCCCCCCCCCCCCCCCCTTCTGATATACACAGTAATCATTCTGTGATCTCTCTTCAGTGCATGCTCATGCAAGCCATCATGAATTCGGGGCCGGATACTGAGGCCCTGATAGAGCCCTTTTGTGAAACTTTCTGCTGTATTATGTGAAGACAGTCATTGGGCTAATGAAGCAGATGGAGGGAATAAGAGAAGAAGGACATCATATTGCTTGTGATGAAAATCAGCAGTGTTGGAATACTGCCTATCCAAACTTCAAGATGAGTTTTTCCTGTTTGTTTTACCTTCTTTAAAATAATTCATATATGTCAGATATGTGGTATTCTGTGGAGTGAAACATAGCAATTGTGTGAATTGAAACAGTTTTCTTCAAATGATTTTAAAGAAGCCTTTCTGTGTCATGCTGCGTTTTGAATTATACTTTATGACCCTAGGAGACATCATTAACCAAGAAGATGGCTTTCATTTGTTCTTTGGTGGGTTTTTTTTTGCTTTGAGCATTACATGCTTTTATCTGCAAGGGAATGACGTTTATGTATTTAAGCCATTTCTGTAAATTCATGCCCAGATCTTTGTTCCTCAGTAGATTTTGCTTTTACAGTGAAGATGTAGAGGATTAAGAAACAGGCCATATGGTAGTTTCTATAGCAATAGATTAAAAACTGTGTCTTGTCAGCTCTTGTGAGGTATGATGCAAGAATTAGATCAGGAAGGCACAGTTTGCCTGTCTGGTATTCTGGCAATTCTCTGTTATGGTAATGGACTTGGGCAGTTATCAGACGGAGTTGAGAAGGACTAGTTGACCTTTGTTTCAAACTCAGTCTGAGTAAACTTGTAATTTCATCCTTCTGAATGACAGGTATTCAGCACTGGACTATTTACATACTATTTTGTCAGTGTGTAGTGGGCAAGATTATAGTGATAATAGTGCAGGGAGAGGTTTTAATTAAGGCACTGCTGTTTTAAATGGAGTTGAGGCATCTGCTGAATCCTTGGGTCCCTTATTTAATAACTTGTTGTCAGTGGTATTCAATCCAGGATTAAGACACTGAAGTTTTAGTGTTTACAGGTAGTTGTGCGCTGTATGCCTGAGCTCCTCTGTAATGAATGGGGATTGAAACCAGCCTAGGGGTGATTCAGCTCATGCTAAACTAGACATCTAGTATCTGGTTTCACAGGTTTCAGTTCCCTAACAGGATTTTTAAAAATCTGTGCCCAAACGTAGATGTCTTAATCTTGAGCTGAATTAACTATTCCTACCCTGTGATTTATAGTTAGCTTGGATTCCTGTACAACATTACAAGCAGAAAGCTGAGACCTGCAGAGGAGAATAAGGCCTGATGAACAACCATAATGTTTGCAGAGAGTGAGGGAAGATGATTTTCTAGTGCACAGGATTATGAACATGCAGCGTGTTTTGCCCATACCTTGAAATACCCAGAACCTGTAAGGACTTGGGCTATTATGCAACAACTGGTGGGTCTGTGCCACACTAGCATGTGGTATGAGTGTATACCCTGAACGTAAGTATTTCGGGTCCTCTTTCCTGTAAATGACTCATTACCATAGGTGTTTTATTCTGTGTTTGGCAGTATTACTCAAAGCTCGGTTTGAACAGTTATGTTACGTGGAGGTCCCTATTCACAGTCCCTTACACTGCTGCTGTTGTAAAAAACTTGCAATTAAAGGTTACAGTGGTTGATGGCAGGATGATCAATGTACAGGTATGGTGGGATGCTACATGCATTTTCAGCTTCAGTAACATGGAAAGTGCTGATTATAGTGTGTGTTTCCACAGATACTTGTAAGTGATTAATGGTTTTAAAAGGTGGTATACTCTTTCTGAACCTTGAAGTGTTTCCTTTTCTGCTTAGATATTAAAAATCTCTTGAACTTTCAAGTTTTTAATGTGCAGAAGAATTACAGATATGACACAGCACTACATACAAAGATGTGCATACCAGAATCCTGTTCATACTTGCATATAAAGTTATACTAATTATAAAACAGCTGCATCTGTGTTGTAAGGACTAGTACAATAGTTTCTCTGTAGACATTTGGTACAGCATTAAACATGTAAATAAGGATCATTTGTTTTCAGGACACAGTGTAAAACATTAAGTGTAAGTCTGAGGAGATTTATTTGAGGATGCAGAACTGCTTTCTTGCAATGTCTGGGCATACCTTGAACAGATTGAGTCCGCTGGAAACCACTAGGATCAGGATGTATAAGAGTCATCTTGTACTCTTCCATTGAACTGTACTCCATTAGAGAGCAAGGGATACAAAATCTTGGAAATTTCCTTTCCTTTGGGAAGGAAAATGAGTGATTTCATATGTGCAGGGTACATTCTGCCCTGGTGTAGGTGGATGCAATTCCTTGTATGTCAGTATAGTAGCACCCACAGATGTGAGGGACGACATATGACTGAAAGAATGGAAAATATTGCAGAGGATGCTAAGTCAATAAAAGAAGTTAAATGAAGACTTAACAGCATTAGCCTCTTGTTTTCTGTGTCCTTAAAAGCTAAGAGCCAGGGAGGCTATATACTAAAGGATGAGCATGGAATGTTAGTGAAATTGAATAAACTGGATGTTGTTGAGAATTTGACTGAGTTTTTGTCTCTGGATTCACAAAAGGACATCAAGGTCATACACTGTTGGATAGCATTTTCTGTAAATGATAAATTTATACCTGTGGTGGTAGAGAGGGTGAAGCAGTGGTAATTCAACTATGGCTTTTTTCTGTAGGGACTGAAAGTCTTTATATAGGGGTCTAATATTCAACACTAAATGTTAACACAGGTAATGATCTGGGAAGGCTACAGGTAATGTCCTGACATGCAAGAGAAACTTGATATTTTTAGAGTTAGTAGGAACTGGCGTATTTGATGGGTAGTCTTTAATTGATTAGGTTTATTGTGTTCTTCTTTTAGTCTGGGTATTCAGTCAGAAAGATTAAACAGTAACCCTGGATTTACAGAGGCTTTTGAAACAAAGAGTCAGCTTGAGAAGACATATGAGTGAAGCATAAAAATTTGTCGCAGGAGAGAGAGTCCTTGAAGTGGGAAAAGCAGCAGTCAAAAGTTGATGTGATAGTGCCGGAAACACTGCCAGCATCCCAACCTCTGCCAAGGCTGGGCAGAGCAGCTGCCCTGTTGGACACCATGAGGAGTTGGGATCCAGCTAGCGGAATGACTAATAACTTCTCATAACTTGAAGTTGGTGAACCTTGAGATGCATCCCTGAATACAGGAGGAGAGTGGTATATATTCCAGCTAGCTGTGACAAGGCCTGCAGAGGATTGTAAGCTCCTCTATCCAACAGGAGTTAGCTTGGAAATTGCAGTAATTTTCCTCTTTTTGTGCACTACCTGAATCTTGTAAACAGAGTACGGTCAACGAGAGAAGTTTATATCATGTAATAGTTGGTGGCATATGTAATAGCTAGGAGAGATACTGGAATGATGTTCAGTGAATACAACTCTCCTCCTTTGGGTTATCAGGAAAATCATAACACGGTCACACCCCAGAGGGAAAAGAATGAAGTACTGTCTGTATATTGAAATGTTTTTTAAACATTCATATGCTACACTTCAATTAAGAGGAAGAAATATATAGATAATTAAAATGACACAGAAAATTCAGGAAGATAGTAATGCCTTGCATAGATAGAAAATTGAATACAATTTTTGAAGAAACAAAACCTATTAAGTATATTAAACATCTGACTAGCACCACCATACTGCCTAAGCTGATTAACAAGAGATAGTATGCTTTAGTGTAATTCTGATAAAGGGGAGGCCTGTGCATTTGTTGAGAGGTTTTTTGGATTTTTCTTTACCAGTAGTACTGAAATATTTCATCATCATGTTGTACTCATTTTCTGAAGTATGGTTAGAGACCATAATATGCCATGTAAATATCAGCATAGGTTGCATAAGATATATTTCCTATGGCATGGATTATTCTGAGAAGATAATCCTATTCTCTTCCTCCTTCAAATTCAGCATTTTCTGAATTCTAAATTTTGGAATTTAGCATGGTTTTTGCAGTGAAAGGCACTGTGTATTACTGATTGATCGCCTCAGTCCCATGTAAGCCAGCAGGCTCTTGTCTCTGCGTAGAGCCCCACTGTGTTGTTCAAGTTCCATGTGTGGGCTTTAAACCTCTCAGCTGTCTTTGAAGCAGACATTCTTTTTCATCTGTTTTACGTGTGGGAAACTGCTACGTAGGCTGATAATGTGTCTTTGCTCTCTGAAAATTCAGTAAATAATGTCAGAGATTTGAGAAGCATTCCACATGGTACTTTTTTTAGCTTTAGAGTCTGTTTCGTCTAAGGTAGTCTATTAACATCAAATACAAATTGCATCAGAGATAAAGCTTAGAAAAACAACATTGTCATTCCACACTGTAGCGGCAAAATCCTTATCAACATTGTCCATATAGGCCTGTTGCATCGTTTCTGTTTTGCCTTTGGATCATTACTTATTTGATAGTCATTTACCTCCATCCTTCTGGTCTTCCATGAAGTGCAGTACAACCGCACTGAAAGGCGGTGCAGACCTCATTCCCTGCAGAGTTAAGAAAAACATACTTTCTTTGCTTTCTTTTTTATTCTTTTCTGGGTTTTGCATTTTGCTGTATTTTATGCCACAGGAACAATGTTCGTGATGTGGGTGTCCCTTTGCTTTGATGTTTAGCCATCCTTGAAAGCTGTTTACTGCTTTGTGTGCTCCCTCCTCATGAACACTCTCAAATAACCTGGCATCATGACAAGTTATTTAAAACGCCAAGTAGGTATTATTAGCTGCTTGTTTCTTTTAAGTTTTTTGGTATATTTAGAGACACACTTTTCCCATAGTACAAAGAAAGAAGGTAAAAGTTGTATAAGATCAAAGCATCCACTATTTTTATTTTTTGAATGTAATCCTTGGATGATGCACCATGGGCTAGCTGGAAATTTGATCTTTATTGACTCTGCCATCTAAAAGAAAAAAGAAAATAGGTAAAACCGAAAATAGTAATTGGAAATAGCTCCTGTGGAGCAAAGCTGTCATGAAGCAGATTGATTCAGCAGTGGCAGAGTTGCTTTATTGATTGTGAGTCCTTAGTAAATTAAAAAGAGGACCAAACGCATTAATCTTCTGTGTGTGTGTGTGTGTGTGACAGTGACAATTTAGAATGTTCTGCCAGGATAAAGACACATATAGTGAGTATGGGAATGTTATCTACCTCAGTCAGTAATAGGCTTGTCAGAGATAAGAACAGAGTTCTTCAAAAATCCTTCTGGGTTAAATGTTCTTTACTGTACTCTAAACAAAGGGTAGAAGTACTCTTGCTTGGTTTTTTAAGCATTCAGGTGCAATTATTCTCAATAAAGGAATGAAGCATAGGAATTGCACTAATTTTCTTCACATGTTCACAGTGGGTTCCTTAAATCTGATTATCTGTCTGAATTGCAACATCAAACTTGTTGTTAATAGAAAAGAATGTAAAACTTTGATATAGTCTATGTGAGGATCTCCATCTGCTTCAGAAACAAAGGTCAGTTTTGGATTTGGATTTTTGACTCTTCCAATTACTGCTAATTGCTTAATGTCATAGCCCATTTGCAAGTATATTAATCCTTTGTTTATATTTTCCACCCTAAATCATCAAGGCTTGTCATAAGTATGAAATTCATTTAGAAGGGGAGCAGCCAGACAGTATGATAGTACAGAAGCTTTTCCTCCACAGAAAAGTTGGGAGCAGGGGCAGAACTAGGATCCTGTGCTGGTGAGGACTAGACTTACCAGATGTTACATAGATAATCTCCTGCTTTTCAGCCTCAAATTCTGCACCGTCAGAAATTTTGTTTTACATTATTTCTTGTTGGCTTAGCATAGCTGAAATTCAGTCAAGAGGACAAGCTCTCCTTTTACTGTCTGTTTTCCAGCCACTTCTGCCTGAAAATCCAGTTACCAGGGATAGTTTTGTGGCCTCTTATTCTCAACATGCTGTCTGTTATAGAACACTCTGCAATTCTGCTATATTGAATGTACAGTTAACAGGACAGGGTTTGAAGAGCATCTTCTGTGAAGAGTCTCTGGGGCCATGCAGTTGGTGGGGTAAAAGGAATTGAAGATGCATGAAGGGAAAGCAGCCAAGGAGGCAGGGAGCTGGAATAACTGTTTCCTGCTGCTTCATACAGAGTCTCCATGCTGGCTCCAGAACAAGGTCCTCTTCCGGGCCCTGGAGGGAGGTGGGAACGGGAAGTGTAGGAGACCCCAAATAGGTCTCCTCTGACTCTTGGAGAAAGTGCAGCTCTTGAACATTATCTGCAAGAACAGAGCTTGGTTACTACTACTGACCCAGAAAGAGGAACAGTGGAGTAGCTGAGCCTCCAGGAAGGAATCTGGACAGAGTCTCATGTTCACTTTATTCTGCCATACTTCTGAAGAACCCAGTTGCTATATTGTTCCCTCACACCTGTCTCTTAGCAGTGAGCCAGAGAGGCAAAAGACAGACAGAGACTATTATTTTCCTCATTTCATCCAACCACTTCAGTCCCCACTTGTGTTCTTTTCATGCCTTTCCTTTCCTTACTTGCTGGTCCTGATCAGTTATCCTTTGGTTTTGTTGCCTTGCCAGATAGCTGCATCTTTTTACAGAGGCTTGCACCTAGTCATGCTTTATGAGACAGCCTCCCAATCAGATCTGTGAAGCCACTGTGTTTTCATCTTCACCCCGTGCTTCTTGGAGGATACCTAGAAGAAATCGCTAAGTGCAGGGGAAGGAGTGTTATTAGCAAGTGGCTGCAGCAAGTGGCTGCCGTTCATCTACTTGTGTAGCTACTGAAGTGTTTCATAATCATTAATCAGGGCTTATAGGTAGGCTTTATTCCTGTTCCCCCCATCTCTCTTCCTTTTTCAGCCCTACTGTTTGTCACCCTCGTCATTTCTTGAATTAAATTTAGATAGCTCAACAGGAGAAGCTGTGTCACTCTATGTGGGTGGTACCACAGCGTAAATAATTTTTTTCCTAAAAGTGTAAATGCCATTGTAGCTTGCTCCAGTGTGCACAACATTAAATAGTAAATGTTGTAAGTGGTAATTTGTAGTGTTTAAAAGTCTTGCTTATTCAGTCTCTTGTCTTGCTGGGTTTTTATGTTGAATGACTGATCATTGCACCACTATTTTCTCTTTGTTAAATGCATCTGTATGCAGAAGCAGAACTGCTTAATTTGTTTCGCTCTGGCATACTGTAGTAAGTCTGCTTTTAAATTGCATACTTAGTAGGTTACAAGTCAGGTGGCAGCACTTTCATGATGCTAATTCTCCAGTGTAGCTGGAACCACCGACTTGAATAGTTTTTGACCACTTTTCTTTTTTGTTAAGCCTTCTGTCTTCTGTAACTCTTCTGGCTTGCTTAAATGACCTGCTCCTTATTTTCCACAGCAAGTGTTTCTCTCACTTGGGAAATGTAAAAGGATAACATTCCTAGCCCGAGAAGAAGCAGAATGTAGCACTGCCATCTGGGCTGTGAAATTGGAATAAAGCTGAAAGCATTACCTCAATATATTGCCATGGCTAGGAGCCAGGTGGCAAATAATGAAAGGATGGTCTGGTAGTTGGCATGTTAGTCAGAATCTTGGGAGACTGCATGTGCTTGTTGTGCTGCAAACTTCCAAGAATGTGGGCAGGTTGGAAATTATTTCTCTCACCTAATATTGGTTAGCTAAATGTTATGTATCTACTCTGAATTAATTGTCTCAGCTCAATCTGCTGTGAATGGATAGGCATTTCCATTTTTTAGTATTTTAATATATATGCACACATATTGGTGACTGCTTCAGATTTTTGAACACAGAGCTGAAAGGGAGAGATCTTAAGGACAGAGACTTTTCCTAGAGACTTTTGCATCCCTAGGAAATAAGTAGCTGTTTGATGGCAATATTCTGATGATCACATTGATAAGGCAAACAAAACTAGGACTTGAGAATGCCTGGCATGTATATGAAGCTCTGTAAGTCATGCTCATTCATGGTGACTGGTTTTGTTTCTTTTTAGATTGTGATGGATTTCAAACACCCTGATGGCCGTACAGTGGCAGTTATGCTGCCCCGATGCAGTTTATTGGTGATGGCGGGAGAATCCAGATACCTGTGGACACATGGGTACATGCAAGAGTCCCTTCATTGCTGATAATAGAAGAATAATACATGTTGTTTATTTGCTTTGTTAATGACATTCTGTATTTAAAATTGCTCTGAAAGAAATTGTCAGGTTTTATAATTAATATACAAATTCACTCCTCTGCTCAGATGCTCTTCAGGTTAAATTGAAAAAAATTGGGGATTTTAGGAAGGTAATTGCCAGTCCCTGAGCTGCAGTTACCTGCTGCTGTCACAAGTGAAGTTTCACTTGGAAATTGCTCTCATTTATATCTGTGGTGTAACAGTCCTCAGTGACTCTGAGCTGGCGAAGAATTGATTGTAGTGCAGTTAGCTTCACCATTTTCTTTCTCTCTTTTCAGTCCCCAGCTTTTCCTATTGGCTCACATATGCCAAAGTCTTTAGAGAAAGCCTGGTTTAAGAGAGTGACTTCCCCTGCACAGAGGGCATGAGGGTAACAAAGAGGAGTCTTCCAGAGCTCTTATCAGCTGCTTTAAGTGATAAGGCTGCATTGTACTGAGCTGGTTTTGGGTCCTGGAAAAGAGATTTATTGAAATATGTCTTAAGGCTTTGCTTATTTTAGAATTTAAATACAGGCTTTTTAAATCATGCACTGCTGAGATACTTATAATAGGAGCTCTGAAACTGGCAAAAAGGCTAAAACCTTGGTGAGCTCTGAGAGTGATAGCAGTGCACTTCAGGAGAATATGGAAACCCTCATATTGGACAGAAATGCACATGGTAAATGTTTCTTCCTTTGTTTGACCCAAGCCATCACTGGTTACAGTAGTCAATTGGAGACACTAATTACATTCTGTGTAAATTAAACATCAAATCCTTTTATTGGCAGAAGATATTCTGCCTTTTAATTTTACTGGTTAATTTGTATTATGAAGAAGGGTGACTATGAATTCCCCAATGACCTTTACATTGTTAATTTTTATAGAGTGCTTATGCCACCTGTATATTCTCTCATTAAATTAAACTGTTGTAAAAAGCAGCTGGTACTACTGACATGCATCATTCTAGAAGTCCAGGGCAGTGAAATCCTTTGGTTTTTGGTATACAAGACCAAACATGGTTACCAGCATTATAAGCTTCTTATTCTATACTGTCAAATACTGTCAGTTGTTGTCTGGAAAGATTATCTACAACTCTAAGAACAGTGGTTTCCATGTGGTGACCTTGCTTGCCAGGGGGCAGTCCCCAGCCCTGGGCATCCAGCAGCTCCATGGGGCTGGGCTGAGGCCAGGTTGGGATGTCAGCCCAGGGGTCAAGGCCTGGCTCAGTGGAGCAGTGGCCGTGCACAGACAGAGCTGGGGATGCATCAGGGGCTGTAGCTGAGGCAAGGCCCAGTAGGGCACCCTCTGTTTAAAAGCAGCTCCCAGGGGAAGGAGGGGTGGCCCTTGCCGAGGCCTCTGGCTGTCTTCACTGCCTTCTCTAAGGCCACCAGCTCTGCTCTTTCCAAGCTGGCCCTGGGTAGCCAAGTTCCCAGGAGAGGGAAGGGTGCACACTGGGAACTTGCCAGCAGGCATTCAAGTTGGGGTAGTGTACCTGCCTAAGAACTGGAATGAGATTATTACTTAACTCACTTGTACCTTCAAGTGATGGTTCTCTTTTGAGAACCAATGACATAAAATACATTTAAAATTAAGATTGCAGATATTTCTGCTCGTTTATAAGTTATTCCTGTTCCAGTGCATGTCCATTTTTGCTAAAAATAGTTTTTCTGTATATTTTAAAAGCAATAGTGGGTCAAAGATACTCAACTGGAGTAAGCTTTCCATCATGGTAGTGGAGTATACTATTGTAATTAATGAGAATAATCATCCAGTGAACAAATGTAGTTAATTTACTTGCGTATATCATGGCAGGACGTATTTAAGGTCATTTATGATGCCTTTTATTTACCCCTCAGAAGTTAAATCAGAGAGCAAAAGGTTCAGTTTTGGAATTATTCTGGAAATCTTTTCAGTGTGTCTTATTTGGATGCCAAGGGCACTAGAGACTTCATTTTGACCCTGTTAACAAAGTGCACATGGAAAGGGGTTTTGTTCTGTTTTCTCTGAAGGAGAAACATATGGTTAAGAAATAAGCTATAAAGTGTCATTAAGGAGAGCAAAAGATATGTGCTCTTTTTGGCTAATAGATGAAAGTAATATTACAGCTGTTTTGATGAGGTTCATTTGTGATTTTTTTTTTTCTGATGAGGTTCATTTTTGATTGGGTAACCTTGCAAAACACCATTCCTGACACTGCAGTGAAACCTGGAAATAAGAACCTTGAAAAAGAAGACTTATTAGTGCAGGTACAGAAGAAAATCAAATAGAAAATCTGCAAACTTGGGTTTTGAAGTTCTGTCCAGGGAGTCTTGAGCATCCTCATCTGATTATTTCATCATAGCTTCATTATCTGCTGTGAACAAGGCAGTTCTTTATTGGATCCCATCCTTCCCATGGCTGGCTCTGGAAGATTTCCATTCTCAGGATTGCTTTGTGTCTCCTTTTTGCAACCGCTAGATAGAGCATCAGAGTGCTGCTTCCTGATTTCCAGATAGAAAGGACCTGCACTCTATTTCCCTGTGACTGGATTAGAGATCAGCTTCCCTGCAGTAGGAAAGATGGCATGCAGCAAAGTACAGGAGTGCTGATCAGATTGCCTTCTTGGCATTCGGATCATTTTTGGTTAAGTACAGGCACTGGTCACCAGTTTCATGTGACCTGCAAAAAAGTTCCAGTAGAAATTTGAGACTGAGTCTGAATACTCTGCTTTATTAAAAGATGTAAGACACTTTTTTTTTTTTTTTTCTGCTTTTGGCTCAGCCTGTGAGGGTTAAACTCAACTAACCAATACAGAAGTCAGTTTTATACTGAGAGTTTGCCCTGTTGGGAGTCAAGTACTTTGAAGTCAGCAGTTCTGAAAGGGCTTCACTGAGAGGCCAATTCCTTAGAGATTTTTTTTCCTTAGGAAATTTCTGCATTAATCTTCTTGATGATTAAGTTCAGGAAGCGTTTCAGTGTGACAGTAACAGCTTTGAAGTGTTAAGCAATGTATTTCCCTGAAGAGTTTCCATTTTGTTCCAAGAGTATCTACTTTTTCCCATGTGCAAGTGATGGGAAACTACATGTGGGTGCAGCTGTTTCTCTTCTTTCATGTTGTGTTTTGCATTTTACTTTCTCAGTTTCCTCTTAGCTTTGAGAGAGATCTATTTGTAGAGTTATTAAAAATTTTGGGGTTTGGTAGTTCTTTGTAATGTAAACCTTTTCATAAAGTTGTTTGAAACTTTTGTCACCCCAAGAAAGTTCAAAATCACTTTCATTTTATAAATTTTGTCCTTGCAGAAATGTTATTGTGTTCCATTAAGATCCATGCCAAATCCATAAGTAGCTTAAGAAAAGGTATGCTCGCAGTTTGCTTGGCTGGTAGATTTTGATCAAGAAAGATCTACAGGAGAATTTCTCCCTTTTATGTATTTTAGCAGATCTTGCAAGTGCTACATTCTTTGCATCCTCTGTTGTCAAGGAATGGAAAAGCAATTCTGTTGCAAAGCAGAATTCATTGGAGAGGCCCATTTGTAACAGGAAACTTCAATCTGCTAATGTAGAGCTCAGCCAATTCTGTGCTTTTATAGCCATACCCACCATTTTTAGTAGTGTATTTTATCTTTAACAAATATATTTTTAATATAAAATAAATATATTTTTTAAAATGTCCTAGAACAATAAAAAAATCAAACTTTATGGAAGGGAAGGAAGGAAAATGTAATTATTTTCAATTAAATAACACTTTAATTGACAACATTAGTTTGTGTCAGCTCCTCTTTTTTTCTTTGAATAATTTGAAAACTGAGAAACAGCAGTATGTTAGATTGCATGTTATAGTCATCCTTGTCACAGTATATAAGAATTACCTTCTTACAAAGATGGATTGGGTTTTTTTCTGATGCAAATTGAATTATTATTTTATTTTGTGTTACTCTGTTTTAGGATTACACCCCGAAAATATGATGTAATTCAGGCATCTGAGCTTGGGCAGAAGGTTGGAACAATCACTGCTGATGTTGGAGATTTAACACTAAATCGGAGGGAAACAAGGACATCATTTACATTCAGGAAAGTGAGGAAAAGCCCTTGCAATTGCAGTAAGTGTCTTGAGGTGATCTTCAGTCAGAATTGTTATTTACCACTAATACATGTTTTTTTCCTGGCAAACCGGTTTATCCCTTTGGGTACTTTTGGCAGTCCTGGTAGCCATTCTTGAATGACTTGGAGTTGGGCATACTATATGGCTTGAAATGGTTGCATCTATGTGGTTGCTGGAGTTTCTCTATACAGAAAGTGATTTGACTTGCTCCAGAGCCAGGCAAGTAATCTGGAATCTTGCATTTCATTGGGTCCTCAAGTGCCGGAATAATGTATCAGAATAGAAGTAGCTACTTCAGGTTCTCGTCTCTTTTGGTTGTTTTTTATCTGAAGAGGACTGTAATTTTGTGAAAATAAATACATTAGAAAAGGCAAAGTAGTCAGATCTGCAGTGACAGGGCCATGTAAGTTCTTTATGGCAGTACAGATAGGTGTCTCAATGATTACATGGAATTGAAGTCCATTTGTGCCCTCAGAACAGAATTTCAGAGGCTGGATTGCAATGATGTCATGATCTTTGGTATTAGGGGCACTGTCTCAGTTTTGAAAACATAAACCACGTTAACATAGCAGGATGAATGATCACTGCAAACGGCCTCTGGTACATGTGAGTAGGTTGCTTATTTTAAGGTCATCAAACACTTCTGCAGTTTGACCCGTATTTCAGTTTTTAGAAGGTGAAGGAGGAATTAAGCTTTTTTTTCATTTTAATATTTTGCTTTTAACTTTATTTTGCTAAATAAATTTAACCAACAGGGCATTACTTACATATATTTTTTTGTGTATCTGTTGCTATATCTAGTTTACCCATCTGTCTGTGACAGCCAAAAAGGACAGCAAAGACAGATAGAACCGTCATTTCCCCACAGTGAGATGGAGGCCTTGAAGCTGGAGCAAGAATATGTGCACAAGGTGTATGAAGAGATTGCCACACACTTCAGCAGTACCAGGCATAGCCCATGGCCCCAAATTGTAGAGTTTCTTAGGTCCCTACCAAAAGGGTCGATAGTGGCTGATGTTGGTTGTGGTAATGGGAAATATCTAGGCATCAACGAGGATTTGTACATGGTAAGTAGTGGCTACTGTCATTTGTTTTCATTGGTACTAGTGTTTTTTCATTGTGCAGTTGTAGCATGTTGGAGCTTCAGTTGTGGGAAGAGTGCCAAGAACAGAAAGCTGTTTGCTGATCCAAGATCAATTACCATTTGTGTTATGTTTCCCAATCCATTCACTATGTACATTACCCTTTTTTTTTTTTCCAAAGCTACTTTTGCTTTGCAAGTCAAAATATGTTGATTAAAAAAAACCCAACCGTAATGGGTGCAGTGGATTGAGAAATTGTAATGGATGCTTTATCCTTTTTTATTTTGTTGTTCAATAAACTTATTAAAAGGGAAAATGGTTGGGCAGTTTGAATGCTTCCAATGAGTTTTTCACTTGGCTGATGGGTGGGGAATACAGTGCACATGTCTCTGAAATCTCCGTGGGCAGCACTGCTTTTCATACATCCTCTGTAGTTCCCTTTGGCCTGGTGGCGTGACTCATTTGTGAATGATGTCATGTTTGGCTGTCCCACCTCTTGACTCCATGCATAGGCCCAGTAAATATGCCAACATAAAATTCATGGGGGAGTCTCGTCTTCAGCCCAGACTTCGTGCCTTTCTCTCACTCCCTTGTCTTCACCTTTAGACAGTTCTGACATCATTCTTGCTGATGTTTTCATCACCTGCTCTGTCTCACAGTCTGTACTTAGCCCAGTTTTATTTCTCTCCTTCCTGTCAGGGAGACATGAAGCTCATACAAATATGAACCAAGAAAGAGTTTCTATTGCAAATATTTCAAAGACTTTTTTGCAAGGGTCAAATTTCATGGGGTTTTTACCCAAAAGAAATCTTTGAGAGGTATGCATTATGATATCTGCTCTCCCCTGTTCCAGAATTGTCTGGTTCTTTCATGAGCTTGTACTGTGAAACACTTTGAAATCCATCAGACTTGAAAACTTTTATGTAAGGGAAAATATTAATTATTAATAATAAAAGTCAGACTTGTTTGTCTGTTTCAGGAGTTTCTGTCCTGCTGTTTATATTCAGCTATAAAACCTTATTTGTTATTTACAGCCCTGACTATATTAGTAATGGATTTATTTCCATTACTGTTCTTATAAGCTAGAACAAAATCAACTGATTTATAAGTAGGCATGTTTATGCCTGACTGTTGTAGCCTGAAAATAATTATTAAGAACGTTTCACTCTTGCACTCCGGACTCCTGTAAGAAAAGTCAGCTAACCTAACTAGAGAGAAGGAAAGTTCATTAGGGTACCATGAAGGTCACCTGGTCCTAAAATGAATTTGGTAAATTGCTGTTGTGCAGGGTTTTGGTAGACTTTTAAGGTGAAATCTCTGCAAGATGCTGTGTTCAAAAATTGCCAGCATCAGTCTATTCTCTGGAGCCCACAGTTAACCAGCTAAAGGAAAGAAAGCACATGTTATCTACTGGCAGTCAAATGAAAGCCAGCCCCTCTTCTCTGTCACTTTAGGAGTTACCTCATTTCGTATGTGCCTGCAGGAGAAATCTAAAATCTGAAAAATAGCAGTGAAAGGGAGGAAACCTTTTAAAGAGGCAGTTGAGACAGCTGAAAAACAGAATATGGGAATTGCTTCATTCAGTTGGCTTCCCTTGATGTTTTATTTTCCACTGGTGACAACTAGTTGTTCTTGGTTGGAGTTAGACTCTAGACTTTGCATTTGCTTATTTTCATCTGCAAGCCAGCATGGAGTCTTAGGAGGATAGATGTGGTCCCTTCTTTCTACTGTATTTATTTTTATGTGTCAGCCAACGTGTGATTAAAGAAAAACTGGTGTATATTTTGTGTACAGATTTATTTATTTTTTTTAAACTTTTGACAAGGTATCTCAAAGGACTAAGAGAACTAAATTATTATAGATGAAAGGAACAGCGTGGTGTTACACTGGTTTGGACACGAAGGTAAAGGCTGTTGTATGTCATTCAGTACGGATGAAGGTTTATCCCTGGGTGTCACTTCAGTCACCTAACATGGATAGGAGTACTTGCTGCTCGTGAGGACAGTGAGGTGATCCGAGGGGACCTGACAGGTTGGGAGCAGGTTAAACTGCAGCAAACTGTTTTCTGATGAGAAAACAAAATACTTTGGGCGCATTTGGTGCCATTTATTGGATGGAATTTACGGTCACAAAATGCCAGAAAGCCAAGCACTGAGCAGCAGTCATAAGGATTGGGTCAGATTCTTCTGTGAGACGGTGAATAAGTAACAGTGACTGTTCATAAGTAATACAAACCCTTTTTCTTTGACCTGAAGGAAAGTGCTGGTAGGCAAGACATTTTTCTTATGGTCAGCTTTTTAGATGGTGAACAGTCTTGATTTTTTTTGTGCAGCTTCCTCTAAAGCAACTGGTAATGGCTATTTTTTGGATGCAAGGTACTACTTTAAATACTTTGTTTCCTGTGATTGTGGAAGGGACCAACATTAGTGGCTTTTTATTTTGTGAATCCTGATTTTGTGGTAAATCAATACTCATTTATTCATAAATGGAGGATCAGTACTCGTATATTCCTTAATGGGATTTTTACCTATATTCCCTTGCCGTACTGCTCTATAGGAGTTAAGTGTCAGCAATGTATCAGTATTATCACTGGTAGCCAGTCTCCTTGGTGTGGTGACTGTTGGATGAGTCAGCCTGTTGCTTTTATCTAAGGGAGAAAGGAGAAGTCTTTTTCACTTTGTGTTGTCCTCCTGGTTTCTTACTTGGGCTCAACAGAAAGGTCTGATTATACAGAGCTGTTTCTCATACTGTGTTATTTACCATGAGGTGAGCATGGAGACGAATATGCTTTGTATATGAGGTGCATTGTTGGGATAAGGGGAGTTCTCTCTACATGTAGGGCATCAGTTTCTGCCCTCATTTGCTCCTTTTGACTTGGGAGCATAAAATCCAGGCAGAAACTTAATAAATTGCTGCAGCCTTTCCTTCACAGCAATTGCTGGGGCTCTTGATAAGTTTTTATGCACAGTGAACTACAGCTCTTAGCCTAAGCCCCATTGGGAAGGAAGCAATAAAGCAGTGCTGTGAAATTAGGAGTTATTTAGGGGTTGGGTAGAACACTCATAATAGAACTATGTAGCTTGGAGTGTTTTGACTCAAACACTGAAAACCTGAGGCAAGCACTTTCTAAAGGCCAGTGATGTGCTCTAAAGATTACTGTACGTTTTTAGATAGGTTACTTTAAGTAGCAGTGGTAATGGTAGATCAAAGCTAAGGTGGCTCTCCTAGAGGTTTTAGTCTTCAGGCACTGTCTGAAAATGTCTCCACTGTGGCCTGTGCTATTGTATTTGCTTCAGTTTCTTTGGATGATTACATACAGCCTTATCTACTTGAGTATCCTTGTGTAACAATGAAATGCACATGAGTCCAGCTATGCTCAACGAAAATGACAATTCTGTAATGGCTGCATTATTCTGACACAATGAAAAAGCAGCAATTTCATGACAAATTCAGATTAAGAATGATGGAGCAAGAGATGGAATTCAAATCTGATGTAGTTAGGACAAAGACTGGAGAAAGATTGAATTTAATAAAGTTTCAGATTACTTTTTCTGTCTCGCCCAGCTTTCTTATTGTTTGAATGAATGTAAAAGAAAAAAATGCTTTTAGGGTAGTTTTTACACAATCCCCTCCCCACCCAACCTCATTTGGGGGAAATATTTTAACAGTTTATATTTAAATGCTTTCAAACATAATCATATCTGTAAGCAGAGCTTCTATTTTCACAGAATGCTACGTTTCAGCCTTAAACCCCCCCCCATCATCATCACAAGGGTTTCATTCCAGAGACAGCTGACATCATTGCAATGTATCCCATCAGTGTTTGTAAGTTTAGCTCTGTCTCCCAGTTTCCACTGTTCAGGTATGTGGGAATGTGTAAATTCCCCCAGGAATGTTCAGCATCCTCACAGGGCTAGGGTGTGAGTCAAAGACAGTGAAGCCTTTCAATTTTGTGGTTTGCATTCTTAATTGAACTGATAAACTGGTGGGAAATCCAGTTACAGACAACTAATTCCTTGCCAGAATATTGATGCTAGGAAGAAAAGGCAACACAGGAGCCCAAATGGTTTGCTTTAATACAGACATTCCTATTTCTGTAGTGTGTGTCATTCAAAGGTAATCAGTAACATAGCCTGTATTTCACATGACCTTGTAAGACACCCTTTTGCTGTGTGAGATATGCATTTGTTTTCTGCATTATTGTACCAAACTGGCTTCCATGGGAACTATATAGAAGTTTGATTTTTGCCACGGTGTGGGGAAGAGGGAGAGTGAATATTTGCTGCCATACAGTTGCATAATGGTGGGTGGCTTTTAGTTGTGCTGGGTCCATGTTCATTGAGAACAAGTTCTGATCCAAAAGACTTAGTAGTAGTAGGTAAAAGCAGGAAGGATAAAACTAATTGTAAAGGTATACCCGGAGGAAGATCACTGTACCTTAGTGATTGGAGGGTGAGGCAGAGAAATGTCTCCTGCCATCTTCTCTCTCTGAATAGGAGTCATTAAAATGATGGGAGGGAGGCCTGGGAAGAGAGCTCAGAAGGAACTGGGGTAACAGCAGCACAAAACCAGAATGAATGCTGAATTGCTCAACTTGGTTCTGACACATTGTCATTGAGAAATGAACTTCACATTTCAGACATAGCACTCTTTTCCACAGACACTCTGACTGTATGCAATGGAAAACCAAAACACTACGTGAAAGGAATGTTAAAGTCTGACTCAGACCAACTGGAGCAAGGAGATTTGTCTGTCTTGCTATGGCTGTGCTGGTGTCTCTTTTTCTATGTGTGTGTGTGTTTACTGGAATGTAATTTCGTTCCTTGATGCTCTCATGCTATTAGTTATAGCTGAGGTGTTTCTCCAGGGAGCCACATAATTCCATTTGGCAGCTGGATTTCAGAATTAGATGTAGTTTTCTTAATCAGTTTCTAATGTGCTGAATCAGTCAGGTTTCCGGATACTTAAATTAACTAAAAAAAAAAAAAAAAAAAAAAAAAAAAAAAAAAAAAAAAGGAAAGAAAATATATAATGGTGGGCAACATCAACCTGTCTTTACCTGTCTTTATTTAAGCTTAAAAGAAGATTTATCTCTTGCAGATTTGCAGAACTATTACAAAGCAAGCTATTTATTTAGTGTCTTTTGTCCCCTAATTATCTATTCCAAAACACTGCATTAAGGAGATTTTGTAAAATTTAGTTGAGCTCTTCCTGGCTGAAACAATGGAGGTGAAGGTGCCTAAGAACACAAAGGAGTGGAATAGGATATCTGCCTGTGTTATCCTGTTCCTGGGAAGCCAGTACAGAGCTGCTGCAAACTCGGACAAAACAGGTGTTGCATTTGTTTCTCTCTTACTTTATCCTCTTTTATCTTAATCTTTTTTGATACTTCTGTTAGTCTAAAAGTTTGTATCACCCAGTGTGCCCTAAAGAGAGGGTGTTCTATGCCAGAATGACAACATGCTTTTGTGTCTTTTATAAGTTTTTTGTTTGGGGTTCTAGTTGCAGAGTTACAGGCCTCCATAGTAATACAGATTTCCTGGCTTAAAACAAAAGTTGGGTGCAGTATTTATCCAGATAAAATGAAAATCAGTGCCTGAAATCCCTCTTAAAAATGTAAGTGGATTCTTGTTTTTTAATGAATGCATGTTTCTTGTAAGATAGAAAATGCAGGAGTGTGGTGATTTATAATTATTTTAAAATACCCTGCAGAGAGATTTCTAGTAAGGATGCTAAATTTTCTTATCTTCAGCATCAGGCATATCTGTGGTGACTCCCTGTGTTCAGCATTTCTGCATATATGCATAGAACCTATTATAATGTTTACATTTAAAACCACATAAAGTTTTAGCCTGATATACCTATTTTAGAGCAGCTATGCCTTCAAAGTGATCCATTGCAAGGTCTCCATTTTCATTGTGAAACAGAATTTTTCTGCTTTGGATGTACATTCACTTTAATAAGTATGGCAATACAAGTAAGCCTGACTTCATAATTATTTTATATAATTTAGATGCAAATGAGGACTTCACATTCTGGCAGTCATGCCTTTGTTCTCATTCTCAGTTCATTGGATTTCATCAACATACAGTGTAGTCCTTTCAAGGTCACTTTGGGAGGGGAGGATTGAGTTCCATTTATCCAGCCTGGTTTTACTATAGACGTGCAGGGCCAAAGCAATTTAATATAGACGTGCAGGGCCAAAGTAATTCTTACTGGGAAAGCTTGTTGTCAGTGGAATTTGCAAGTATTCTCCTTCCTTCTGCCAGCAGTGAATTTGGTCCTTTGAGTTTTACTAGATACTGCATGCTAATGTCTTAATTGTAAAAGTAGTTGAAGGCACTGGTAATGAGGTGTGGAATCTAACATGCAGGTTGTCAGCTAAATCCATTCCATGATGAGAGTAATTTAAAGGGATTTCAGTTGGCTTCCAGTGTGAAATGATGAGCATTTATGTTTACTTCCAAGTAAACAAGTTCTTCCTTTTTTTATTTGTAAATACACTATTCACTCTGTGCTTTAATAAACACAGAGATGAGTCCAAGGAATAAATAGGAAGAAAGCAAGGACTGATCTTTTCAGGTCCATGTAGAGATAATTGGCAGGACAGTATGTACATACTCATAGTACTGTTTTTGTGGAAGATTATCTTGGGTTGTCAGGTTGGCATTTTCACAACTGTGTCATTTACTTTGGACCAAAAGTCAGGGACCTGACTAGAAATCAGCTCACCTGGAAGCTTTCAGGACATATGACTGGAACAAAATCCTGGTTTGGAACTGTGATGGCATACTGAAAGCTAAAATGATTTGAACTGATAAAATGAAGTTATGACCAAAGAAAAATATATTTTGATTAATCATTGCAAAAGAGATTTTTAATTTTAGCAGTACTGTTGTCTTTGCTGAGTTGATTAACCAGAGCAAGCTGTTTGCTATTCTTGTTGCATCAAGGATAGTTTAATACTCTTTCTGTATCAAATGCAATAAACACTGTCAGCAGTAATTATTTAGGATTCTGAATCTGTTCTCTGCTACCTACTTGTTGCTGATCATTGAAAACAAATAAATCTAATATTCTCATACAAGCTGAGTTTGATATATAACTTGGTAGCAGGGCTTTGGTTTGAGTATTCAGTGTGCATGGCAGACATGAAAGAGAGTGATGCATACCTCTGTTCTTGCAGAAGGGTCTTGATCAGTTTGAATTTATTGTTTTTATGCAAGCATGTAAAAAAACCTCTTCTAGATGCTTTTTCTTACTATCTTTGACCTAGAAACTTGGCAAGTCTCAAAGCGGGGAAAAACGAAAGATCTTATGAAGTGTCCTGAAATGGTTCCTAGAGGTTACTCCACTTGGACTGTACAGAACCTGGGAAAATTGTGTTAAATTTTTGTGGATTGTGATCCTGAGAGCAAAGGAGTACTGTACTGAGAACTTTCTTTCTTACACTGAAGTGATGAAACCTGGGTGATTAGTGAAGCTGTGCGACATACTTTGGCGCTGCCACCCAAGTCACCAAATTGTCATTTACACTTGTAGATTCAGTTTTTGTGAGTTCTGTATTTGTCTGCTTCAAATATTGTCAGGTTACGAATGGCTATTGGAAGGAAAATAACTGAGGTTAGGTCATCTCTCATTTTGCTGATTTCAAGATAACCTAAAGAGCCAGTTTTGAGGAAGATTTAGGTTGAAACCTGTTCTGTCTTAAACTGTTTCAAAATGAGGGTGCTATAATGAGCTAATATCCAATCTGCCATCTTTACTTTTAAGTAAGCATTGGGATTTTTTTCGTTTTTCTTTTTGTACATGGGAACCATATATTCCCCTTACTTTAAGGCTATTTTCTCACACTTGCTCTTGTTTTTATTTTGAATTAAAATGTGTCACCTCAGTAGGAGACTGTGATGACTCTATTAGTGTAAGCATCAAGTGAAAATCATTTTCCAGTCTTGTAATTATCCTGTTATGAAAGGCTTAATGAAACACTTTCTGTTATAGGTTGGCTGTGATCGCAGCAAAAACCTGGTGGATATTTGTGGAGAAAAAAATTTCCAGGCTTTTGTCTGTGATGCCCTGTCCGTACCAATCCGCAGCGGTTCTTGTGACGCCTGCATCTCTATTGCTGTAATCCACCATTTCTCAACAGCAGTAAGTCACCCCTCTCTGTAATCCGCTGTACGGTTGTATTGCTGTGCAGAGCTACTAATACTACAAAAAAACTGCTAGTTTGGGCTCATGAAAGCAAAAGAGAAGAATAAAAATGGGGAGAAATTGAAGGTTTGCATTTGGTGTAAGCAGTTGGCAGAGTTAAGCTGTTGTGCTGCAGCTTCTTTCTTTTCACATTTTCTCTCTGCTTGTCAGATTCCCCTGCTCCTCTGGGCACTTTGATCTTGATGTTTGTGTTTTGTTTTCATCTGCTTGCAATTAATGACACTGGAGAAGGGGTCTCTGTTTTGGGAGTCGAGAGATATTACTTCCTGGCTCAGATCTTGAGCAGATCTCATGGGTTGAGATGGGTTGAGCAAATCTATGCCTTCATTGTCCATTGCAAACAACAGGGACACTGCTCACTAGTCTGCTGAATCTCTGGGCTCTGTGAGAGTGTAACAAGCTTCTAGATCACAGAGCTGTAATCGTAGGAGGGGCCCACTGGTGTCTCCATATCAGAAATACAGCGAATGTTTCCAAACCCAATATAAAAAAGTAGGAAGAAGTCTGTTTTGGAGAAGGCTTGATGTATCTTTGTTTGTGTGCTCAGAGGACCTGCATTTAAGCTGTAAATCTGACTCCTTCAGCTGCAAATTTAGGATGTGTATTAACAGGTGTGGTAGATTTGAATCTGGAATTTTAGATACTGAGCAACCTTCTTGAAGATGTGTGTGTCATTTCCAGCTGGGCTGATATGTCCAAGAAATCCTGCTCAGCACAGTACTGTTTTCAAATGGAAAGAGAATCATAGAGTCATTTAGGCTGAAAAAGACCTTTAAGGTCATGGAGTCCAACCATTAACCTAAAACTTCCAAGTCCACCACTAAACCATGTCCCTAAGCACCACATCTACACATCTTTTAAATACCTCTGGGGGTGGTGACTCAACCACTTCCCTGGGCAGCCCGTTCCAATGCTTGACAACCCTTTTGGTGAAGACATTGTGTTTCAGCAAGAGTTGTGATTGGGAAAATGGCTTGTGCATAATGATGGACTATATTATGAATGAAAATGAATAGTGGAAAAAAATTCCTCTGATTTTTATTGTATCTTGGGATACTAAGGAGGAATTACTGCCATTCCACTCTCCTGTCTTTTTGTTTATGTACTAGTTTCACACTTCTGCTTTTCCTGTATAGGAGAGGAGACTTGCTACTATCCGTGAACTAGCCCGACTTCTAAGACCCGGTGGAATGGCACTCATTTATGTCTGGGCAATGGAACAAGAATATAAAAATCAGAAGTCTAAATATCTTAAGGAAAAGAATGGTAGTAAAGACAAAGAGGAGAAAATCAGTACTGGCGTGGCCAGGACACCACTTAGTGATCAAATGCCTGATAGCAGCAGCCAAGACTCAGCACGTTCTGACCAACTCCTTAATGACTCAAAGGACAAAGGCTGTGATGCAGAGCCAGTGACAGACTCCAGACTGCCTGTTCACACTAACCGAACCTCCTTTCACTCTCAAGATTTGCTGGTTCCCTGGAATCTGAAAGGTGGCCCTAAAAAGAAAGGGGAAAGCACTGATGCTGTGTTGTTTGCAGCTGGCTCCAAGGAATCACAAGAACTCAGCCCTGTTTTCCACCGCTATTACCATGTGTTCTGTGAAGGGGAACTGGAAGCAGCATGCAGATCCCTGGATTGTGTGAGGGTTCAAAAGAGTTACTATGATCAGGGAAATTGGTGTGTGGTTCTAGAAAAGTTGTAACCTGTGGTGTTTCCTCCACTATTGGTGGTGTTTTGTTTGTTTTATACAGCGTGAAAAGTATTTTTAATGCAGGCTGCAGCTATTACCTCTTTTAAAACATCAGAATAAAGATTGTTTATTGAGTTAACAGTAATTAACAATGTGTGCGTATGTTAACAAAATAATGGCCATACTCAGATACTACCTCTGCAGAGTGTTTATTTTACTTTTGTGAATTAAGTGGGGAAATACTGACCACAGAAATAAGTAAGGCTAGTGTTGAGCTTTTAAAGACAAAGGGACTGTTTCTTCCTTCTCTTACCTCAGTTTATGCTGGTGAAGCTGTAGTGACCACTCCGCAGCCCGCAGCTAATTGGAATGGAGGTCTGGGCTGGAAAGGTATAGCTGTTTGCTGTATAAAACTGTGGGTCAGAGAATGAATGAAAAACGTTGCCTCAAGTTTGCCTGTTTTGGTGTCTGTCAGGGGTCACAGATCTCTTACAGTGTGGAATTTATTCTTTTTGTTGTGGTAATAATGATTTCCTCAAGGGCAGCTGGGAAACTAAATGCCACAACCCTTTTTCTTTTCCTTGACCCTCAAGCACCCACAATTCATGCTGTCACTCCCCAGATTTCTCTGGCTTTTCATTGTAGTGTTGCTTGAAAGCTCCTCTGAGGCCCAGCTGGAACACCCTGACCAGCTCTGCTAAACACCTGCCTTCCTGTGAGTGCAGGGCTCTATGCCTGTAGCACCAGGGCTCATGGTGTGGGGTGACAGCTCAGATACCCCTGGAAAAAAAAAAAAACAGGAAAAATGTTAAAGTGAAGGCAATATTGGTGCAAATTTTCTGCAGGATAGTTTCAACCCCTAAAAGTTGGCAGTGGAAAAAATTTTTTGTGTTGTGCTTCAGAAGAACAAGGAACTGGGGTAGAGAGGAACTGATGCAGGGCTGGCTGACTCACAGCAGCTGTTGCTGGCATTGCCTGCAATGACTAGCACAATTTATTTAACACAGCTCTTATGCTGTCAAAGGAGTGTGCCACCTGCAGTGCATTTCCAGCATTAAAATATAAGGGACTGGCTTTTGCAGGTGAGTGGCTGTTGGTGCCTCTGGAAACCCATACTGCTAGGCTATGCCCTCACTGGCCTTTTCATGGATTCATCACCTGTAGTTGTAGCAAGATCTATGGTGTAGGCAGGTCATTGCTGCTGTAACTAATGGCATCTAAACTGAGGTGCCCATCCTGAGTTGTGTGGGGGGACTTGGAGAATAGCTGTGTGCCCTGGGCCTACTCCTGCCAGCCTCAGACTTGCAGGTTAAAGGCTGCTGTGCTGGCAGCCTGCTCCCAGTCACCATTTCTTCTAGGCTCTGCCATTTTCTCCATGTAATGGAGAAAATCTGAGGGAAATGAGAGGAGCTTGCTGCTACCACAATTCATCTGGTGTGTGCCTTGCCTTGCGATCTGCTTCCAGAGAGCCCTTGGTGAAGAAGATCTCATTCTTCAGCTGCACATGTTGTCCACATAGCAGCAGCCCTGCCCTAGCTGATTTCTCTGGGCCATGGGGAGGTATATTCATGGCAGATGAGCCTTCCTTTCTTTTGTTGTTCAGGAGTTGATTTGCACATGTTCAGTAAATACTATGTAGCTGAGAAGCGTTGGACTTCCCATATGCGTGCAGTTTGGCTCTTCTGGTACTATGGTGGCTGGAGAGTTTATGCAGGAGAGGAGCCTTCCTTTCTTCGTGATAGCATCTGTGGTCAGGCTGTTGGCCGTTGCTGATGTGAGCAGTCCCTGGTGTCAGGGGAGATGCAGTGCTGGAAATTGAAGAACACTGGCTGCCCAATTGTGCAACTCCTATCACAGCAGTAACTCACTGAACAGTGCTTTGGGTGTGCGGGCACACAGGGGAAGGCAGTTGACACTCCTAAGCCTTGGTTTAAGTAAGAAGGTCCAAGATGGAAAGCAGAAACTCAGTCCAAAGAGTGAAGTAAACTGGTTGATGCCATAGGCAGAGGTGGAAATGTGGTCCATTCCCTGACTGCATTTCAGGACCAGGCTACCCCTCTAATCTTAAAGCATTTATGGTGTAGAAACTGTTAATTTCCCATTTCCAGACAATTGCCTCCTCCTGCCCCTACCCAGAGTGGGGCTCCTGCACACTCTTGGAGTGAGAGGGGCTGATCATGGCTCTTGCAGTCAGTATGGAGTTCCATACACTAAAGCGTAGCCTGTGGGCAATAATCACGTGTGATATTCAGTAGGGATGGTACCTGTTCTCTTACTCTGCTTTTCGCTCCTCTTTTGACCCTTGTTTGTCTCTTATCAATCATTGGTTTTGCTGTTTCCTATTTTCCTCTTCTTCCTTTGGCCTAGAGGGGAAGTTGCTTGTCCTGGCTTCTGCTCACCGCTGACATGCCACGGGCAGAGGGTGGCTCTGGGAAGACATACAGGAAGGTGCTATGCTGAGAGTTACCATGAGTAAATGTCAACACTGAGTAATACGCTTTCAAGCTAAGAACACTTAGGGAAGCAAATCAGCTGGGAGACCTGGGTTGTTTTATTTTGCTTGGTATTACATAATGCTGAGAAACCTGTCTACCAGTTACTAGGACTGCACTGTGTTTTGCAGGAGTACCCCAAAGTGTTCTCTCCCCGCTGGGACACTTCCCAAAAAGTTGCATTTCACACTGAGGACCGGTTCTCAGAAGGGCCCTGCATGACAGTTATGTATCCAGGCCCCTGAGCTGAATTCAGCACTGAGATTGCCATGTTTGGGTACAGCAGCGCACCCAGTTCCCAGGTGGGCTGTGGGACCAGAGCTAGCCTGGATGGCTCCCCGGTGCAGTGCCACACAGCATCTGTGTGTCACTGGTGACAGCGGGCAGGGACAGCCTTTGATGGGTGTCTGTGCAGTAAATAATTCACTAAATTGGGCTGCTTATTATTTCTGATTACTGTGGATTCATTAATGTAGAAGAAAGTAGGAGGATTGCATCTCTTATGCTCTTTTGCTGCATGGCCATGTGTCTGGATCCCTGCTCAGCACACAGCAGCTGCTGTTATGTTTGCCTGTAGGTGCATTTTCCATAAGGATATGCAACATGCTGCCAAGAAACGCAAGTACTGCTTGGAACAGTCCAGAGTGTTTCCATGGCTTGACCTTGTGTGACAAATTAGGAATCGGGTCTGCAGTAGTTCTCAGTTACTCCGTTGTACTCTTGTTTTGACTGGGGAGAGCTCACAGGTGCTGCCCTGGAGTTTTACCACTGGCTCTGAGCTGGGCATGGGGTTAAGTGCTGTTCTGACATAGGGCTTGAATGCACCAAATAGGCATAAACCTTAACAGTTGAATGTGGACTTCATGTAACAAAGTGATCTCTTTCTGAGCCCCGTTGCTCACCCAGAGCTCTGCTGCTTCTCGCTCCTTCCCCGGCAGAGGCATCATTAGGCAGTGTCTGGTGTGGCATTAACCATTTCTTGACTGCCAAGGCTGATTAACATAATTTCTTGACTGCTGCATAAATGAAGATGTCAGATTTCCTTCTTTCACCAGTTCTACAGTGAAGCACCTGTGATGTCTGAGAGAAGAGTCAGACATTGCTATCAGCCTTTGAATACCATCAGTATTCCTGCTGCGAGGTATTCCTTTCAGCCAACTGCTTTTAGCTAAGTCACAGCAGCATTTTGCATCCGTTTCACCATGTTTGAGAGCAGAAAGTGTTGCTCTCCCTTTCTAAGGTGATGGGTCTCATCTGGTCCTGGTTCTGGAAGGAGGTTCTGGCATGGAGAACCCCAGCTTGGGCAACGCTGATGTGTGGGTTGAACATGCAGGACATAACTTGTTACCAAAGGGGCTTTTTCTGGCATTCCTGAGGGCTGTGAGCTGGAGGCTGGTCCCAGGAGCACATCAGCTCTTCAAAGGCATTGGAAGAGTTGAAAGAACTCTGACATCCTGTGAGACCTGATAATGTTATGAAATATGTCTTTGTTTGAAGTCAGGCAGTTTCTTCAGATGCTCAGAGAAGAATCAATTGGTGAAGGAGAAAATGACAAGGGAGGACAGCAGGTAGATGTTAACAAAATGTATTGCAGAGGTTTATCCAGGAGTTCATTATAGTGTAGAATTACGTGCCACCACAGCTGCCCTCTGCAGTACTTGCTCACCCCTTTTTACCTCCTGGAAATGTAATGAGCTGAAACTCTTTAAGGTCAACAGTTGGATTTAAATGTCACAGGTTTCATAGTGCAGTGGTTTTCATAATAATTATGTTCCTTTTTTGGCCTTATTTAAATAACAAATTTGGTTAAATGGCTATTCATTTGCAGCCTCGAAGATAAAGGGAAAGCAGAGCTCCATGTAGGCATGACCTGTACTGTGAATGCCAATGCCTCTCCTGCAGCAGTCCTCCCCCATCTCCCAGCTATCCTCAAAGTGCCTCAGAGCATGCAGGAGTAGGGAGGTGGCAATTTCTGCTCTGGCCCAAATATGATCCTTAGTTTACCTCTGGGCACATGTAGGCAAACATATGGTGCGACCAGAGGTGACTGTTTGTTTTGGGGGTCACTGTCCCCCTTGTTCCCAGCCTCCTAGTTCCAGGGACCACCAGGTCACCCCACCTGACTCTGACCTGTCTGCTGATGTGTTGCACTGTGGGCTTAAAGCTAAGTACACAATGATGTGATTCGTTGTCCTGGGGGCAGACAAAAAATGAAACCTGCAAAGCACTGAGGGCTTCTCTTGACTTTCTAGAGGTCCATCAAACTGACATCCTGGTGCAGCAGTGCCAGTGACAAAACTCCCCCAGACCTCAGAGGGGCTGGATCTCCCTGGAAGTGCTCAACTTCAGCTTAGCAGGGAGAGGCTTAGGACAGCAGGTGTCAAGGGACAACATGCTGACTGTGTTGCTTCTCTGAGAGCCCGAAAAGCTGCATGGGGACCACAGCTTCTCTTCAGAGAGTTTGGAAGACTGGCCTCAGCAGAGAAAGCAGAAGATGAGCTCTTGTACTGCTTAAGGCTGTACAAAGTCAGTATAGAGGAGAATGCAGTAGGAAAGGCAATTTTCCCTGTTTTGGAACAACTTCAATAATTTTAATGTGATGGAAGATAGATTTATATGTCAGGCCTTGATCAAAGCATTAAAATCTACTTGAGAACCTATTTCTGATGAAGCTTCCAAATGATTGTTCTAAGAGAATATTTAGGTCTTTACTGAGCAACAGAAGTCTCAAGTTTGCTACTTGCCTGTTTGAGGATTTTTTTTCTGTGTAGTTTTTTTTTTTTTTTTCATAACTCTTTCTCTATTTTTAGTGAAGTTTGTTAAGATCTTTATTTTAGTATGCACAATAATTTCCAACATGATTTTATTGAAATCTGTGATGAAATATCTGTGGATATATTCAGTGAAGTTCTGCCTGTGGAAAAATCCCAGCCATTTCCATGTGCAAGAAACAATACAAAAAACTTTAAATTTCTTTTAAGTAAATTCCTTGTTTATCAAACATGAAAATAAAAAAATATATAGAAAAACCCCAAGTACTCTTCCCCATGGCAGGCCATGCTTCAGACATTGGACTGGCTGGTTAGTCTGTTTTTTCCCATGTTTCATGAATCTGGGAGGAGTCTCAATGTGCAGCCCACAAATTTCCCTTGTTACTGGGGTCCATATTTCTGCATACTCCAAAACCAGAGTTTGGTTAACTTTCTTGTCTTGTATTCTGTATGGTTAATAGTACATATTATTTTGTCCCTTTATTTCTCTCCCTTGCAGCGATCCTAGAAAATACTGGAGCAGTGTGCTGCCAATAGTTACAACCTGTCCCACAGCCAGGTGACTCCTTGCTTCCCTCGGTATCCCTGTTTCATAGAATCATTCAGGTTGGAAAAGACCCTTGGGATCATCAAGTCCAACCATCAGCCCTGTTCTACAAAGTTCTCCCCTACACCATATCCACCAGCATCTCTTCTAAATGACCCTTAAACACACCCAGGGATGGTGACTCCACCACCTCCCTGGGCAGCCTATTCCACTCTTTGACCACTCTTCCTGTGAAAATGTCCAGTCTGAACCTCCCCTGTTGGAGTTTAAAGCCGTTCCCCCTTTCTTCTGTTACTAATCACCTGTGAGAAGAGACCAGCACCAACCTCTCTACAATGTCCTTTCAGGTACCTGTAGAGAGTGATGAGGTCTCCCCTCAGCCTTCTCCTCCTCAAACTGAACAGCCTCAGCTCCTTCAATCACTCCTCATACGATTTGTTCTCCAAGCCCTTCACCAGCTTCATTGCTCTTCTCTGCACTCGCTCCAGCACCTCGATATCTCTCTCCTATTGAGGTGCCCAAAACAGGACACAACACTCCAGGTGTGGCCTCACTAGTGCAGAGTACAGAGACTATCACCTCCCTACTTCTACTGGTCACACTATTTCTAATACAAGCCAGGATGCTGTTGGCCACCTGGGCACAGTGCTGGCTCATGTTCAGTTGCTTGTCAATTGGAACCCCCAGATCCTTTTGTTCCACACAGCTCTCCAGCCACACCTCTCCAAGCCTGCAGTGATGCGTGGGGTTGTTGTGGCCCAAGTGCAGGACCTGGCACTTGTCTTTGTTGAAGCTCATCCTGTTGTCGTTGGCCCACCGATCCAATCTATCCAAGTCTCTCTGTAGAGCCTCACTATCTTCATGCAGATTGACATTCCCGCTTAACTTGGTGTCATCTGCAAACTTACTGATGATACACTCTATGTCCTTACCAAGATCATCAATAAAGTTGTTGAACAGAAATGGTCCCAGCACTGAGCCCTGAGGAACACCATTTGTGACTGGCTGCCAGCTGGATTTAGCTCCTCTGACCACCACTCCCTGGGACCGTCAGTCCAGCTTGACCCAGCAGACCATTCGCTCATCCAGGCCGTGGGCAGCCAGTTTTTCTAAGAGAATCCTATGGGAAACTGTGTCAAATGCTTTTCAAAAATCCAGGTAGATAATATCTACAACTTTTCCCTCGTCCAATAGTTGAGTCATTTTGTCGTAGAAGATCAGGTTTGTCAGGCAGGACCTGCCTTTCATAAACCCATGCTGACTGGGCCTGATCCCCTGGTTGTCCATTATATGACTTCTAATGGCACCCAAGATGACCTGCTCCATGACCTTCCCTGGCACTGAGGTCAGACTGAGAGGTCTATAGTTTCCTGGATCATCCTTCCTGACTCTCTTGTAGATGGGTGTCACATTTGCCACCCTCCAGTCCAGTGGGACCTCCCCAGTTAGCCATGGCTTCAGGTCAATCATGGACAGTGGCTTGGCGAGCACATCTGCGGACTCTTTCAGCACCCTTGGGTGTAACCCATCTGGTCCCACAAACTTGTGTGCATCCAAGTGGTGCAGCAGGTCTCTGACCACCTCCTCTTCAACTGTGCTGACCTCAATCTGCTTCCCCTCCCCAACTCCCAGCTCATGAGGCTGGTGTCCAGGGAACAGCCAGTTCCACTGCTAAAGACTGAGGCAAAGTAGGTGTTGGGCACCTCAGCCTTTTCCTCATCCTTAGTTACCATGTTTCTCTCTGCATCCAGTAAAGCAGGGAGATTTTCCCTAATCCTACTTTTTCTGTTAACAAATTTATAGAAACATTTTTAAATTATCTTTAACAGCTGCAGCCGAGTTGAGCTCTAGCTGTGCTTTGGCTTTCCTAATGTTCTCCCTGCATATCTTCACTACATCATTTTAGTCTTCATGAGAGACCTGCCCCCTCTTCCAAAGGCAATAGATTCTCCTTTTGTTCTTGAGATCCAGCCAAAGGTCCCTGTTTAGCCAGGCCGGTCTCCTTCCCCGCCTGCTTGTTTTCCGGCACATGGGAACAGCCTGCTCCTGTGACTTTAAGACTTCTCTCTTGAAGTATGTCCAGCCTTCCTGGGCTCCCATTTCTTTCAAGGCAGCCTCCCAAGGGATTTTGTTAATCACTCTTTTGAACAGGTCAAAGTTTGCCCTCTGGAAGTCTAAGGTGGCAGCTTTACTAACCCCTCTCTTTGTTTCTCCAAAGATTGAAAATTCGATCATCTCATGATCGCTGCACCCCAGACAGCCCCCAGCCTTTACCTTCCCCACAAGCTCTTCCCTGTTCACAAGCAGCAGGTCCAGGAGAGCACCTTCCCTGGTCGGCTCACTCACCAGCTCTGTGAGGAAGTTATCCTCCACACATTCCAGGAACCTCGTTTCCTTCTGCCTTATTTTATACGTTTTCTGAGGCATGTGCTCTTTGTGTTTGTGTAGCATGAGTGCAGCTGGCAACTCCTCTGCAGCTGTATTTCACACAGGGTTTGGTTACATTGTGTGTTCCTCACCAGCAAAGGCAGCCTTAGATGTGTTTTGTCTTAAGCTGCAGATCCCATCTCTCAGCTATGCTGAAAACTCTGTTTGATATGGCTCGATGGAGAAGAAAATACATGAGATATATCATTTGTAGGAGGAAAGAGGCCTGAGACAGATGAGATTACCCAAGCTCAGGGTTCTTCTGTAGACCCATGCAGATCTGTATTGAGTCCAGATGGCAAGAGATGTCATTTGACCCCCTTCCAAGCTTTTGCTTTGCCTAATCTGTCCTTATTTTTTATTAAGTATATTGACATGTTTATTATAAGCTTTTAGTAAGTGACAGCTGAATTATGAACTGTCAAGACAGGGAATCAACACATTGCTGTTTTACCAAACAGCATTCCAGTTTCTTTCTTCTGGAAAAGCTATTACTGAAGAAGGATGAGGATTTAGGAAAACGTGCAGTTCAGAAGAATCTTCCAGGTATTCAGCCTTTAATCCTACAGACCATCAGTCTGCTCTTAGCAGATAAAGCAATTAATCTGTACAAGAGATGCAGATATTTAGGTCAAGGTCTTTTCTTCTAATTTGTGTACTCAGAGTAGTTTGAGAGGTACAGGAACAAAATGTCTAGAGCTGAGGATAATTCATTCTTGTCTCAGACACATTGCAGACTTGTTCAAAGGGGCAGTATTTTAGTGAGGGTTTGACAAACAGAATGATAGTCCAATGCCAATGCAGAGAGAAGCCAGCAGTAGTTCATGTTGAAAATAAAGGATCTCCTGGGCAGAATGACACTATTTATACTGCACCTACATGATGGGTCCAAATCAGGCCTGGCTGCTGATTTGGGGTGCATCCCTCTATACTGAACAGAGCCAGATCTCTTGCATCTGTCCATGCTATGACTGATTCATGGTTTGATCCAGAAGAGCTCAAGGTATATCTGAGCTTCAAAGAGGCTGAAGACACCTGCTTTGTGTCAGGTTATTTGTTCTTATGGGGACAGCCATGGCCTCAGCTCTCTGTGGCTCGGGTGATTCACAGAAAGTCAGATTCCCCTCAAATTCTTCTGTGCTAAACTTGTAGGTCCCTGAGTTCAAGAGCTGAATTTACAATCCTGCATATCTTCTGTACTCCCTCTGACTCAGAGGCATGGTTTCAACACAAGGGGCAATAAACAGGTAGAGTGTCCTTCTAGATGAAAATGAGTGTTTGGGGTCAAGAGCTCTGAGAAGCTCTAGACAATAGGAGCTTGATCTCCTGTCTGCTGGTAAGTATTTCTACAGTATCACACCAGAGGGGCTTAGTCCTGTGGAGCTGTGTGGAGGATGCCTTGAGAAAGGGCCACCTCCTGAGACTTGGACACAGCTTTGAAATGTAGATAGGAAGTAGGTGAAGAGCTGCTAAGTGATGCAAATACACAAAGCAGAACTGCAAGTACCTTGTGGAGACACTCGGGCCCACAAGGCTACAAGGCATTGGAAGTTTTCTCATTGTAATTTTAGTGCGGTATTTCATCTTCCCTATTTCCATGTTTCTAGGAATCAAGGTGCAGCACACATTTGCTAACAGGACAGATTGTTCCCTTCGGTGTCAGGTGTCCTTAGACCAACTTTTGTGTATCAGAGTCAGAGGTGGTCAAGCAAAAGGCCCCAGGAAGCATATTTTGGCTCTGGAGTGTCTGTGAAATAAAGGCTTTACCAAAAAGAGCACATCATATTTCAAAACTGACAGAAGGAAAGGGCATGGGGGTGAGGGCTCTGTGGATTTGCTTTGCTTTGATGTTTTTTGTTTAACCACATATGAGGAGGAGGACCCACAGGAATGTGCATGTAGAGCTGTGCTCTTCTGAGCTCGCTGGGGAGCTACCTGGTCTGCGTGGTGCTGTGGGGAAGATCACTGTGCTGGTGTGCGCAGATGGAGATACAGAAAGTAGTCATTATTCTTGTGATGCTTCTGTCTCTGATCAGTGTCAGGTGGTTGAGAGAGGCATTTATTCACTTTCTAGCTGTGCAGGGATGCAATATGACAGAAAGGGCAGGACTGGTGGGATTCCCTCAAAATGAAGCAGCTTGTAGAGAGGGACTTCCAGCAGAGTTTGTTAGCTCAGTGGTCTGAGAGTGACTCTTGAGACAGGACTTGTCTGCAGGATTGCATCTTAGATTTTCCTGGAATATTTTAGAGACTGAGCTTGTGGCCTAGCTGTCCAAGAGGGATGGCCAGGGAAGTGGTGTGATGCTATCAGTGGGAATCTCTTTCATGTTTTGGGAAGGGGAGGACTTACCTTCAGGTGTGGAAGAAAAATTACTTCTAGAGCAGTGGAATTTGAAATGACAGCTCTCACTACCCCTAGGTCATCTGACTTCAATATTGAGTCGCTTTGTTCCCTGGTGTTAAGAGGTCATGAGCGATGTGCCCAACAGGAACTGGTCAAGTTTAGCGAATACAAATGCAAAGGCCAGTTCCTGGGGCAGAACAACCCCATGCATTGGCACAAGTGAGGGGCTGACTGGCTAGGTGGCATTTCTGTAGAAAAGAAGCTGGTTTCATGGTTGATAACAAGCTGAACATGTGTCAGCCCTGGGACACAGCCCAGGGAGCTTGTGCAATCTCTGTCCTTGGAGATTTTGAAAATTCACCTGGCAAAGGCCTGAGCCACTTGGTTGGATTTTGAAATTTGTTCCACTTTGAGTGTAGTTGGACTATGTGAGCTCCCAAGGTCCCTTCCAACCCAAATTATTTTGTGACTCTGTGACCACAACTAACCTCCATTTTTTTCTCGTTACTTATTTCCCCTGACCCTTGTCACCAAACTGCTCACCTGTGCGCTTTCCTCACCGTTCCCTCTGTGTCTCTATTGCCCTTCCTTCAGACTGATGCTCTTCCAGTGTCTGTGTTGCTGGTATGGCCATGCTGGCCGTTTGCTGCAGCAGGGAGGGGACAGGGCAAGGAGCAGCAGAATGGGGCCAGGAGCTTCTGTGCTGTTCATGGTCTGATGCCTTGCAATGGTCCTTCCCTGCCACAGGACACAGGTGCTGGCAGTCCAGCACAGGACCAGGGTTTAAAGGAGATTGTTCTGAAATCAATGAAATCAATAAAGCCAACAAATTCTCTTTTTACCTGGGTTTTTAAAATTTCCTATGGGTGTAAATACCTGTGATAGCCCTTGGCACAGGGAATGTTACTCAGTACTTTGTCTGATTGCTTAGGGTCAGCTTGCATGCCACCAGCTGGACCGGTATGCCTCCAAATTCCTCCTAGGCTGAGGAGATTGATTTGTGGTGGGGATGTAAGCAAGCACTCCCCTGTCCCTGAAAGCACCGAGCCCCAAAGTAGCTCTGTGTTAGTGCAGCCAGCACAGCACGTACATAAGGTGAACAAGTTTCCCGGGAAAGCACAGGATCTTCCTCAGCCAGGCAGCTGCCATACTAATCCTGGTGCTAAATCAGGCAGGTGGGTTTGAGACCCAGCCTGACACTGCCTTATGCCCAAGACTGCCATCCACAGTGGGCTGCCAGACCTCTTCTGCCTGATTTAACCCTGGGAGAGGGGAAAAAAGGTTGAAAATCCCACAGGAAGAGAGATGTCCTGTATGGCATTAAGTCAGATGTCTGTATCTCCCAAGCGCAGAGTCAAGACATAATCTGAATTTAGCCTCTGTTGTCTCTTTAGGAAGTGTGGCCATTTGCCATGGGCCACCAGGATTGTGCTGTGTCTCTGGGGGCAGCTGGTTGAGGACCTGGTCTTCACAGTTTGTCTTTCTGCAGCAACATGTGGTACCTCCGATAATAGAGCTACAGCCTTTGCAAAGGTTTCTTGACCCCAATATTATGTTGGATTATGTGAGAGACATAAGGAAAAATACAATCCTTTTTGTTGGTAACAGATGCTTTCACTGCTATAGCACATTTTCAGAATTTAGGACAAAGTCCTCCGAAATGTCCGCCGGCACAAAAGGTTCACATGGTTTTCTGCTCTACAGAAACACATATGTTACTGTGCAGACAGAACCAGCCTACTAAGCTGGAAAAATACATCCCTCTTACTCCTTATTTCTGACCTGAGACTGAATTGTGTTCAAGGCCAGGTTGGGGGACAGGTTGAGCAACCTGATCTAGTGGAAGGTGTCCCTGCCTACGGCAGAGGGGTTGGAACCTTCTTCAGGCTGCTGCTGCTCGCTCTCTTGTACTAATCCCCACTGGGGGGATGCTTTGTTTTTTAAAGATGTCTTTGAATAGAGACTGGGCAAATGAGGAATGGACAAAGATTCTGCTAGTCTGACTTAGTTTCAGTTTCTGAAATGCAGTACAGGATTGTGTTGCTGCAACTTGAGGGTGAAAGAGGAAAAAGATAATTTTATGCCATATTACTCTTCTGCTCTTTCCACCCCTCTTTCTTTGTTCTTAAAGGGCTATTTTAATCAAACAATCATAAGGTTGCTACAGAGCCATGATCTCCAAATGTCACTGTCTTAATGGGCTGGAAAAATGAATAATTAATTTATTGCAGCAATACTGTACTTTGCTTTTCCTCCCAGTCCAGCTTCGACTGCAGCAACCATGGGGTTTGAAAACTGGTCTGCACTACCCTGGGGCCAACCTGTTCAGTCTGTAAAGCCACAGCTGGCAGGTATAAGTGCTAAACTGTGCTGATTAGTTTGAGTTTTGGTAATGCAAATATGCAGCCTACCCCTCTGAACTCTTCCACATCCCTACCCTACAGAAACTGATGGACAGCCAAGGATTTTCCTCTTCTGCTGAAACCCTGGATTATTTATACAGTTAGGTTCTGGGATCTCTCAATATCAGAACACTTCAATACAGCTTCAGTGGGAGTCAGAGTTCTCTGCCACTTAACACAGTGAGAGGTCCTTATGCTGTCCAGAACATGGACTAAGAGTGTGTCCACTACTGGCACTTCTCCCATGTGCCTGGACAGCTGGTTGTAGAGAAATCATGATTCTTCTGGTAGAAAAAGAGGGGATTTCTTTTCAGTTTCTTGATTATGATAGATGATGTAGCAGTATCCCTCACAGCTGACTGTCCCCTTAGATCCCTGGTATGTTGGCAGGCATGCCCAGTTCAGACTGTTTCCTATATAATACAGTAAGTAATCTTATAAAAGTTGGGTGCCGCTTGATCAGCTATCTGTGGGGGACGCTAGAGGAAGCAAAGAAAGGTGGGGAAGAGGGACACTGGTTGACAGACCCTACAGAAAAAAATATTTTGGAAGAGCAACTAGTGGAGAAATTGTTTCATGTGCTGTTAGTAGTGAGGTTCCTGTGCTGGGAGAATATGAGAGCAAAACAGGCATGGGTAGGAAGGAATGATGACCGGAAAAGGGTTAAGAGTTGGCAATCATGTTTAAAGAAGGTAGCTGAAGAGGTTCCCTCAAAAATTGGTGACCACTGCTGAGGTCTAAAGATCTAAAGAAAGATCTAAAATGTCCTAAGTACAATGGGCACTTTGTGCTTGAAAAGCTGCGAGTCAGAGATTGGAAAGGAGGAAGCTGTTGGTCAGGTCATGAAGAGGAATGCTGAACACATGTTACTAGTTTCTTCTTGTCCAACATGGTGTAATAAAGGGTGGAGGTAGGGGTTGAAAAGGAGATGGAAATGAAAACTGAGTCAGAGACAGGAATGAAACTTGTGTAGTTAGGAAGGTAGAAACAGCAAAGCAATGCAAATGGCTGATGAGGGGTGTTACAGAGTGCGCAAGGGTCAGGCATAGGACCATAGAAAGAATCAGGTTGGAAGAGACCTCTGGAATCATGTAGTCCAACCTACTGCTTAAACAGGGCTTAAATTCAAAGTTAGAGCAAAATACTCGGGGCTTTGTCCAAATAACTTAAAACTTTTTTTCAAAGATTTTTTTTTTTTTTCCAAAGATACCATAACTTGTGTGGGCATTTCTCCACTAACCTTGATGCATGCCAAAGAGTCTTTTTGCTAGTGCTGATTGTCAGTAAAAAACCTCTTCCATGGAGGCCTTTGTATTACCAGTTCCTGAAGTAATCCATGCAGCTCAGGGGAAGCATCTTCTGTTACATTGTTCTTTAGCCTGAAGGGTAGCTAGCATTGGGCCTTGTGAAAATGTTCCTGTTCCCTTGTCTGAAGATTAGAATGGAGTGTAATAACTTGGTGTTAGCTGTCTACATTGAAGTCACTCTTAAACAGTGTTAAGGACAAATGTTAAGTGTTTATAAAATCTAAACAGTGAAGGTGTTCATGCCAGAAGGAAGAAACCACATTTGATGTACTTTCCCAAACTCAAACCTAAAAGATTTCTGTCCTCTTATCTTAGAAGTGTTTACCTCACTCATGTGGCCATGGACCACCCGAGTTCTGAGTTTTCCTTTTGAGGAAAGAACCATGAAGAACGGTGCTAATTCTTATGCCCCAAATCTTACTTGGGACTTGCTTTGGTCTTCATTGAAATAATTTCCCTCCCTTTACTCACTGGACTCTTTGTCTTTTTGATTTCCCTGACTTTTAATATTTGTTCCTCTGTCTGTCTTCATGCCTTGGGAAATGGTGATGCCCTGTTCTTATGCCAGAACTAGGCATCTCCTTCCCTTGACAGAACCATTATGAATATGAAACTTTTCCATGTGCTGAACCTTCTAGTCCATATAAAAACAAATACGGATGTGCTTCACATGTACAAGATTAAAGTGTGCATCTTGCTACTGGGTTTTGACTGAGAGAGTTGATTTCTGTCATATCCATGTTGATACTGGATATAAGGTAACTAACTTGCATTTCAGTCTTTAGGAGGTGTAAGTGTAGGAAGTCAGGAATTTGCTTTAACATACTAAGAGATGGAAAAGCAGAGAGATTATAAGAACAGGTTATAGGGAAGAAACTACAATTTAATATCAGTAGAGCATGACAGCAGAGAGTAGAGACTAATAGTGATCAGTTAAATGGCATGATCCCAGTGGGAACAATTAAAGTAAACGTCTATCAGAGACATTAAATATGGGCTAGAAAAACAGCAATCAGTCTGAGTGATAGCAAGGTGCTGGTGTGCATACAGGATGAAGACAACTTCTGAAAATTATATGGAAAGTCAGATGTGTAGGTAAGTCTCTCCTGAGCAGAGCTCAGACATGCTCTATATAAAGTGAATGGCAATGAGCACATTTGGGGAACCTTGTGCCAGAAATTAATGTCATGCAGCTGTCACTGCATACAGCAAATGTTCTGAATTGTACAAAGTATTCCCCTGACAGTATGGGAAATACTGGGTGGATGGGGAACTGTCCCAGACACTTACATTATGAGAGATTTAGAATTATAACATTTTCCATGCATTACAAGATTTTCAGATTTACCAGAATGTGGATGAGTTTTAGTCTCAGAATTACAGTTCAGATATGTTGTCCCTGTAAATATCACAGAAACAGTTTCAGTTTGCAAAGGAAAAAAGTTAAAGATTTGTTTAGAAATACTAAAGAAGATTAATAGTTGCTGGCTCCAGTATGCTTTGTTTTGTGTATTATTCTTGCTGCTACAATTAAGGATTTCTTGTCATTATCACTTTCTGTGTGTCACTATGGTTTTCTATAATTTATTGGGAGGAAAAGAGGGAAAGACATTTCATTCATCATTGCAAATCTCTTTTATATGTGTTAATGTGCTTTATATGAAGTGATTACACTGAAAACAGCAGCATTTGGACCCTAATTTATTACGCAAATAACTTGCCCTGAATTAACTAATATGTGTTCTCCTGGGGCAGAATCAGAATTGCAAGGCTTTGTCCAAACTGCTTTGAAAGACCATACCTGACATCTCAAGTGGCTACAAATGAATAATTTTCCATCTCTTGCCTGCCTCCTCACCAGATATTCGCTACAGAGATGCTTTGTTGAATACAGACGACTTGTTGCTGTGCCTGATGGTGCTCTTGTCCACCGAGCTAGATACAGATTTCTAGGCTGAGCCACCTCTCCTAACTTTAAGAGATGCCTACATCTTGGGTCAACAGCAAAACTCTCCGAATAGCTGTCACAGACAAATAGGGACTTTATAGTGTTGTTTATCTGACTTCATTTTGTACAAAATATTCAATATTTCTCCTGTCAGTTATAAAATTAAGACTTAACTAAGATTTTGAACCATTACTTTCACCAACATTTGCTTTACCTTTGAGAATGCCAGCTGTTCTTTCAAAATCTTTTGTCCTCCCCTTGCTCCTGTGATGCTTTTCCTTTCTGAGTTTTCTGCATTTCTAATCTGTGCATGTCTTTGGGTGAGTTCCTGGCTATCTGGCCAACACAACTCACTGTGGCTAAAACAAAGTTTGTTAGCCTTTCTCCAGCTGTAGGTTTTTATGGCTTGCTTGCTGCAACATTTACTTTCCTTTGGGCTCAGCAATGTAATCCTACCACATTTATATCTGGTTAGGTACCTACATCCAGTGTGCTACTGCAGAGGTTATCTTCCCAGCTTCTCACTTTCACTGTCTTGCCGCTCTCTTTACATTCCTCTCTGGATCCTCTCTTTGTCACATCCTGTGTTTCCATTGTTTTCAAGGTCGTTGGGATGTATTGTGAACCAGTGTTAAGTGAAAGATAAAGGAGATCATAAGAAGTCCTGGAAGTGAGGCGGGGGGAGGG
>NW_020799091.1:15961998-15972507 GCF_003259725.1 Athene cunicularia | reverse complement strand
GGGGAGTGCATGTGGTGCAACAGCCAGCAATACCAGTTTTCTGCATCTAAGACTTCCAGGGGTGCTCTTGTTCTTGCCCAGCATGTGTGTGTGTCTGCATGCAGGACCCTAGATGAGCGTGACGGGCTCCTGCGGGCTTATCTGATCCCTGCTTTACTTCAGACCACTTCTTATGTCCTCATCTTTTTTGGGCACTGAAGGGAACCCTTCAGTACTGCTCTCCTTGAGCTTCTTCCTTTGCACCTTCTCAGGAGCTGCTCTTACACGGAGAAAATGCCTGTATCTCACTTGCTTTCCTAGTAAAGGGGGAAGAAAGCTATACTCTTAGCTTTCAGTGCTGTGAGGTACCCACTTGTACAGAAGCAGCTCTTGTGCTCTATAGCTGGCAGGGCCCCCCTGCCGTTCAGGGCTGCTGTGCAGGGGCAGCATGTGTCGGTGCAGGGTGCTGTGCTGCTTGGTCGGGTGCTCATGTCTGCACTATCTGCACTTGGTGCAAGAGGTAAATAAGGCTCCAAAAGGTTTTACTGATGGCTTTGAAGTTCTGGTAGAGATGGACTCCACTGCTCTCAAGGTAAGAGCATCAGTGTCCTTCCTTACTGGCCTGAAATTAGGAGGAAAGAAAAGCCTAGTTTTGAACTGTGAAATAAGCAACTTGTCCCTGTGGTCACCCCATCCTGCATGTGCGTAGTATGAGCATATGGGCATAACTAGGCTAGATGATGTCTGAGCTACAGTGAAATATCAATATAATTTCTGTAGGGGTCATCAAAGCCCCAGTTCTCTTACTCTGGCAAGTTGCAGAGATTATAGGCATTCCTATCAATGATTTGATCACTGAAACTATGGATTTGTTGTTTGCTTTTATTTTAATGGGAATTTTTTGCATGTGGATGAGTTGCTGTGGTTAATATAGCTGAGCTAATGTAAGCAGGGATAACAGTCATAAGTAAAATCATGGGCTGCAAGGAGAATTAAGACTTTTCACAAAATGTAATTGTTTTTTTATTTATTAAAAAGAAGAGGGGGGATTAAGGTTGCAGTATCCCTGTTGTACTAATGCAGTTGCAGCAAGCGACTACTAGAGTTTAAATACTGCAAAATTATTAGAAACTTTGCTATTAAGCTATTTTAAAGGTAGCTTTTTTAAAATTAATCTAACCTGTGACTTTTTCATAGTTTCAAGAACCTGGTGTTGTGTGAGTTGACTCTCAAAACTAGACATTTTTCCTGTCAACCATAGCTGTGACTTTGAAGAGCTGAGGATAACAGAAGGAAGAAACTAGTGACAGTCCAGTGGGATTTCTTCTCCTGTCTGTTTCATCTTCCATTCACTTTCAGTAAATAAGGTGGTCTAAGCATTTCATTTTAGGATTTTAGATAAAGCCTTCTGGGAACTGATGGAGACTTGTCCCTCTGACTTGTGTGAGCTCTCAGTCAGGCTCTGAGGAAGATGACTTAGCCAGCAGGGCTGGATGTGCCAGGCTTGATGTAGCATGAGAGAGAACTGGAGGTGCTTGTAGGTCTGAGGGCATCGGGACCTCACTGCAGGCTGCGCCTCCATACAGGCAGCTTTATGGAGGTACATCTGGGCACTGACTGGATCAGGGACACAGAGACAGCTCTCTGACATGAAACTCGTCTCCCCCCATTAAGCAGGCTATGTGTATTCTTTATCCTTACAAAACAGCAACCCCAGTGACAGCAGTAGTTTTTCTTTTGATTTTACAAGAGCTAAGGTAAGACGTTTCCAATTCACAAGCAAATGAGGTGGTGAGACATGTCATTGCAATATTAGTAACTAAATTTCTCCTTCCCATGCAGAAATGCTCTGTATTATCACTCTAACATGATGGCAAGCTTTACCTTTGTTGTAAAACTAATGCCCTTTATCTAAAAAATAAAAATAAAATCAATCTTCTATCACAACAATCAACATTATCAATGTATTTATTCTTAGCTATGTCTGTTATATTACTACTGAAATTTACATTAAAAGGAAAAACCACTGAACCGTGCACGACAGTAGAATAAATTAGTGTGAAGTATGTATTTTTCTAAATGATTTTGTGCTGCTTCATGTCTTGTTCAGAATCTTGATCAAAACTGAAATAGTAATTCCAAGGCCTAGACAGAGTTTAGCAATTATTAACGTTAAAAATAGCTCACAGTCTGCTGCTGAGCCATCCTGTCTCCTCAGCTAGTTCATCTTCGATGCCTTGTGCAGAGCAGAAGATGGAGAAGCACATTTCTCATCACATTCAACTGCTCAAACACACATCAGTCCTTAATGTCAGACTTCTCATACCCATGGATGAGTTCAAAGTCTAAACTTGCAACCAAGGAACTGCTAAAGCATTCATCTCCAGGAGGCAGAGTCCTTTATAGTATGCTGCATTGCTCTTTGCCAATCATTCAAGTTGCAACCTGACAATATCTAAAGCTCTGTTAGAATAATTACAGTGAATCCTGCACTTCTGCTATTGGAAGGCAAACTCTACCTCTGCCTTCAGTATTCTATTTTCAAGGCTCCCAAGCCTTACTCTTCTAGTTAAAGAGAGCAAGGATGAGAAACAAAGAAGAGGTGGTCCATTCTTTTTTTCCCCTTGTCTCTTGCTTAGTTTCCAAAAGTGATTTGCACAGTATATAGTCCTTATACATTATTTTTTTGTTTTTTTCTAAATCTAGCAACACAAATCTGCTGTTTTTCTTTCCCTTTTTCTTCCTTTCCAAATCAGTCTTCTGTGCACAACATCCCTTTCTGAGGCCTTGTTTGTGTGTGCTGTCCATCTTTCCATCTTCATTAATGCATGTTTCCTCTCTCTGGTCTCATGGCCTCTAAACTCTCACTCACGTCAGATTTCCTAATATACCGATACTGAAATAATCCCTTGACTCACAAGTAATGCCACGGCTGAGTCCCTTGAAAATCCTAATATTGTACATTTCCCTTCAAACACTCTCCTCAGATTATTTGCTCCTCACTGCAGGACATTTTTTTTTTTTTTTTTTTTTTTACTTCTAACCATGTCCTTTTATGGCTGTCTTTTAAATCTAGCGCTTGGCTTTTAAAAGAATATTGGCCATCCCAGGGAGGACTCTGTGTGAAGGAATTATGTGATGTGAACCCTTGAGCCTCAAAGATCAGGCTGTCTCATCATCATGTCTGCACTCCTGTTGGGCGTGTGAGGACTACTGACAAACCTTGACACTGGCCAAATGCTACTCACTTTTTGGGTGAATCTTTGAAGCCTCCCTCTGTCTTAGGTATCCAGAGGAGCAAGCATGACCAAAGATCTGGTCATGCTTCCACGGGTTTTAAAGGAATTACTCTTAGAATTTAACAAATAAGGTTCAAGTCTACATGATCTAATGATCTGAGACCAATTTGTGTTTCCTGAAAAATAGATTCATTTTAGTCATCTCAGGCTGGAAATTTTTACATAAAGCCCTTTAGTAAATAGCCTATCTGGTAACTAGTCAGATGCTGTTTTTTAATTTACCAGAAGCACCAGTTTCTAGCATGACCCTTTTCTTGAAGGGTTATGCCCTTCAAGAGAGCATGGTTTCTTTGAGGAATGCTTCCATTTTTTTTTTTTTTTTTTTATTGCCAGTCTAATGATTTCTGCTCCATGTACTCTCTTCACATCTCACTTTCCTTACTCTGCATCCCATATTCTGAGGAAGGATGAGAGGATGCTTTATTTAGAGTTCATCACTGCCTCTCACCAGGCCATCAGAATGAGAGAATATATTTCATCCAGCCCAACTGTTTGGTTCCCTGTCTTTTAGATTGCTTCCTCTCAAACTGCCTTGAAGTTAAATTACAGCAAAGACACTGAAAACTAACATCCATATTCACAGCATAAGAAATATTTTTGAATCTTCCAACCAGTTGTCGTGGTTTAACCCCTACTGGCAACTAAGACCCACACAGCTTCTCACTCTCTTTCCTCCCCCGTGGGATGGAAGAGAAAGTTGCAGGGGTAAAAGTGAGAAAAACTGGGTGCAAGCAAAGCACAACATGCAATTAATTCCTACTTATCATTGGCAATCAGGTGTTCAGCCATCTCCAGGAAAGCAGGGCTAAATCACATGTAATGGTTACTTGGGAAGACAAAGTGCCTTAACTCCGAACTTCCTCCCTTTCCTTTTTCCTTCCCCAGCTTTCTATGCTGAGCATGATGTCATATGGTCTGGGAATATCCCTTTGGTCATTTGGGGCCAAGTGTCCCAGCTGTGTCCCCTCCCAACTCTTTCTGCACCCCCAACCTACTCGCTGGTGGGACGATGTGAGGAGCAAAAAAGGCCTTGATTCTGTGTAAGCACTGCTCAGCAATAACTAAAACATCCCTGTATTACCAACACTCTTTCCAGCACAAATCCAAAATGTAGCTCCATACCAACTACTATGAGGAAAATTAACTCTATCCCAGCCCAAACCAGCACACCAGTCTAATATCTTTTTTAATTAATGAGAAATGAATTAGACTTTCCTCCAGTATCAGTGCTCTCCATTCTGGCCTTTGTGAATTGGGATTTGCAGAGAGCGCCTCAGATGGAGCATTAAAAGGCATTTGATTCTGGTAGGTGGTTTGGTTGACGACCTTCTCCGGCACTGTCAAGAGAAGGCTGTCACCTGCAGCTTTTAACACTGCATGTGGGCCTAAAGGCAGTGCCTGTTGCAGGCCTGCATGCTTGACGCCAGAGAAAATCTGGCCACCGTGCGAGGTAAGTGCAGCCAGCACTTCGGGCGGTACCTGAGATCATAGAGGGGAGTGTGAATCCTGCCCCTGGTTTCACAGCTATGCAGACCACGGGAAAACTGTTACGGTTCTTTCCCCTCTGGTGCTTCACAAAGTAACATGGTCTCCTTTCTCATCTAGATTAAAGTTTCTAAGGGAGTCAGAGCATCTCGTTGTCTGTATTCAATTAAAATTAAATGAAAGGAGACTGAAGTGCATACTAAGATATCTTGACCACATATTCGGCATTGCGATGTTCAGTGAAAGCAGTGATTTACCACACCCTTCATTAAAGCTGAATCTTTCCTCTCATGAATGGTTCTTGTGCCAGTGTATAGGAGGCACAATTTTGAACAGGGGCTTGGGTTTTGTTTCTTGTTTTTGCCAGAAAAGATCTCTAACCCTTTCTGAGTCAGTGCTATTAAGAATATACTGAAAAAAAGCGTGTTTATTTTTTGTGCGCTGTTCCTGGGTCTCAGGCTGTAAGTGGCAAGGATGTCAATTAGAAGGTGATCTGCAGTGAAACACATTTTCATCGACTCCTTTTAATGAAGCAATGCTGGGTATGTTTTGAGCTAGAGGAATTGCTGTGATTAATCTGTCTCTCTCTGTTGATATCTCACAGATATCTCACAGATCAAATAAACATAATTCTGCAATGTGTGTCACTGTTCCTGTTGTCTCTCATTCCTGTTACCAAACCTGAAAGATTGGAGTCAGCTTGCAGTTACATTTATCACACCAGGGTCCCTAGTAGGAGCATTGTTAGGATGGCCAGAGCTCTTGCCTTACCTTCGCTCTTCCCAAATAATCCTCCTAGCTGAGTCAATCCACCTGACCAGGCTGACATGCTAGATAGTCTCCTGAGGGGACAGGCAGGAGAAAATACGGGGCACAAATCACTTCTTGTCCATCTACCCTGTCTAATATGTGCTTGGCTTTATAGGGCATAAAGGCCTTACAATAAGGTATTATTCCTGTGTGACCGATTCCTTTCTGAATCCACCATCCAGGCAGGATACCTTGCAGGTGTGTGTGTGTCTGTCAGCAGCTCCCTAGGATGCTTCTGACAGGCAGGGTCAAAGCTTGAAACTACATCAGGGAAAAGTACAGAGTGAATCTTGACTATGAAAGATACAATGTTTGGTCTCTCCCACCGGGAAACTCCTAGGACAGAAGAGGCCAAAGAACACACTGAAAGAAACCCCAGGTCCTCCCACTGTATGGTCTCTTTTCCAACTCAGTGGTATCCAACACCATGACATATACTTGAAGATACCCTTGCTTGTTGTTGCCTGTGTGTTTGCAGTAACAGGGGCCTGGAGGGGCGATTGCACTTGATAACGAGGTGAGAGGCAAGACAAGCCGGTAGTGTGACACTCCTCAGAGGGTTTCATCTCAAGAACAGTGACAGTGACATGGGATGTCAGGCACATTTCTCAGTATTTAAAGCTATTTCTGAATCAAGGGCTGAGACAAGAATTGGATAGGAAATTACCCTTCCCTCTTAATACGGTACTATAAAATAAAGAAAAATGAAAAGCAATTTCAGGAATAGTGGGGTGAAAATTGGAGAGAAGTAAATTGTTCAAGTTGCTGCCAAAAGAGACAATTATGGGCACTCTCTGTGGCAGTCAAACTCTACTATTATTATTACTGTGCTGTAGTGTCTTGGAGCCCTTTCCATGGAGAAAGACTTCACTGGACTCAAGAGTTTTTTCCCATGGGTGTTCACCATTTCATTAGAGAAAGATGTGCTCCCATCCCCGTGCGTTTTTCGATTCTCTATTGCAATGAGAGGAAGAGCCTCTCCTATGATATTCCACACATGGAATCCAGCTGGGAGTGTTGCAGCAGCTTCCTTTACTTTGCTGGGTGCTACCCATACGACAGTGCATTGCACAGAGCAACAGCACTGCAGAAGGGGCAAAGACAGCCGCAAGGTCTCTGGAGCAGCCAAAGGCTGTATTTTCTCTGTACAGTGTCTGTGATATCAGCTCAAGGTATTGTTGTTCTTGTAACTAACGAGCTGATAGAACTGTCTGTGGGACTAGGCTACAACCTGGCTTCTGGAATTGACCTACCTTTATAAAGCAAAATTATACTTTAATGTCACTTAAAAAAAAAAAAAATCAACCCACTGCACTGCATTGAAGCTCTGCCTAAGATTGTCCGAGTTATTATTGCATTGGTCTGATACATAAGGGCTGATAAACTAAAGCCTCATAGTTTTAATTTCTGCCCCAGCCAGGTGATCTGAGCCAGTATTTATGTCTCATTTTGAAAGCAGCTGAACATTTTGAAAGCAGCTCCCTGACATATGTCTCTCTGAACCTCTCCAGGCTGAGCAGGCACCAGAAAAGAGCCATTTCTCTCAGAGGAATGATTTTATAAAAAGATGTGTTACCAGAGTCAGCAAATCAAGAGCAGGATGGGTGTTACCACTGCTGTGAGCTTCCCATCTGATAAAAGTCTTTGCTTTCAACTTGAAGGAAAAAAAAAAGCATGTAATAGCCCCACACAGAATGAACCAAACAAGTTGCCATCTCACATGTGTAACAGCCTCCTTGCAAAACATTTATGAGAATGTCCCAGATGAATGATTCTCTTTATTACAGTCATGAAGCTGGGGTGGGGAAAGGGAAAATGGATGATCCCCATCCCCCTGGTCTTCTGACCTACAGCTGAAGAGATCATTTGTTTTCAAAGTAGCTGAGCAAATTAACAAAATAATCATCACTCAGGGGCAAACAGCACACGATTTGCTATTGAATATGGAACAATAGGCGAATCATTCTTCGATCCACCACAGTCTCCTCGTTTGTTTTCACTGCAAGTTAACCTCTCCTTTCCAAGGCAGGCTGTCAGCATCCTCATTGTCACAGGGGCCCTTTTGTTGCCCCCAGGAGCACTCTTTTTGATGAACAATAGAAAGTTGTCTGGTTTTTCAATTCAGGTGCTCACTGCACAATCCAGGCATAAGCAACTAATAACCCAGGCATTGCTGCTGCATTGATTTTGGGGAAAGGTGTCCTATCATTTTATGGCACTGTGTTTAGACACAGTTGCTTTAATTTTCTCCCGAAGAAACATAATTAAATTTCTGTGAAAGAAATATGCTTTTCCCCATAATTGCATTGTTGGGGTTTTTTTTCCCCTTTTTTTTTTTTTTTTTTTTTTTCTCCCCCACTTTATTCAAGAACTGACATTTTTATTTCTTAGACAAGTCATTGAAAATTCCCATCCCAATCTAGGTAATCCCTCAAATTGAATGTAAACGACCGCTCAGTAGTACCAGTGGCAACTGAAAACCAGGTGGTTATAAAATGAACAGAATGAGAATCAACATGAGAACGTTGACTGTGAGGTACCACCTCTTTGTCCTCTCCCTAGCATCCTACTGGATATTGTTCTTCTTTAATATGAAGACTTCGGAATGTGTTGTTAAAAATGGCGTAAGAAACTCTCCAGCAGCACTGTGGAAAAAAAAAATTTCATATCTCAAATTAAAGAACCCCTTTTCCTTAGTGAAACATTGCCTTTCACTTAAAGAAAACTGCACAGGATCACACTGAGTGGATGATTTTTCCCAACCTTTTTCATATAAAAATAAAACATCAGAGTGCTGAAGGCAAACAGTGAAGGTTAGCAGCATAGAAGTTTATAACACAGGTCAGTTGGAGAGTCACCAGCTTCTTTCAGAGAAAGTGTAAAATGTACCATTAAATAGGAAATAATAATTCACTCTGCAAGGTCAGTGTCTCCCTGTAGGAGTTCAGGAAAGATCAGTATATCTGAAACATTATTATTTTATTAGTGCGTTTAATTTTGGCACTGAGAATGAGAAAACTGAACAGAGGTGCCCAGCTGACCATTGAAAGTGGTATACTGAGGACTTGTTCTCTAGGCTCACTGGAGATTTCTGAGCATGTGTGGAGATTTCAGACATACTAATATCTTGAAAGAGATAAGACTAAACTTTCATTTTTGCCTACTTCCTCTGAGAAAATCCTTTTCTTGGATGAGAAGAAGAAATAAGCTTAAATTATGGCACCCTTTTCCTAACTGCTGACTTCAAAACTAAAGTCAGTCCTCAAAAACCCCAATGGCAAAATGATCATATTTATAAAATAGCTTTCTAGTTTTTATTGTTCTTCATTTTTTGAGATTCTAAAGTGTATTTGCATCAGGTTTTCTCTCATAAAAATGAGAGTACTGGAAAAGTGTGAAGAAAATTTACAGTACTGCCTAATAAGGCATGTACGATGTGGAGGGTTACAGATACCAAGAATAACACCAAATACCTCAAAAGCTCACACCCTGCTTTGAGTTCTCTTCTTTGGCTGTAAATTCCTGCTGCAGAAAAGACATTCCCTGTTCTCACTCCCGTAATGAAGGAAGACATTGTCCACAGCTGTCACTATCCATGCTCTGCCACAGTTGCCAGGCCTTCTGTTCTCATGCAGCTCTTCCAAAAAATTCCTAAACTGATCCAGTCACAACTAGCTGGGTCAGCTCACGGACTACCAATTTTCTGTTTAGATTTAATGTAAATCTATTAAGCCAGTATGTCTGGCTGTGTGCTGAATGAATTAGGGAGCACCCACCTGAGATGCTCTGCTGGCTGCCTGGAGCAAGTGTTAACACTGGGATGGAAAGAAACCAGTTTGTTGGTAAGAAGAGCATATCACAATCAGAGAAGAGGTTTTCCTTACTGGGCCAAACATGCTTTTGTTGCTTCTCCTCTCTCAATGACTGTACTTTGCTGCAGATAGCTAAAGACTGAGCATAGCACTAGTCAATCCTGCTGGAGCTTCTTTTGTATCTGTTTTGTAAATGGCTCTCCAAAGGGGGTTCACATGATGCTTTTCCAGCCTATGCCTATGAAACTCCATCAGTTACCATTCTCTACCTAGTGGTGATCTACAACCGTTTTTTCTTGAGATGTTGTTAACTGTTAAAGCATAAATTGAATAAAGATGCAAATGCAATTTACACATGGAGATGATGATTAAATTACTGTTATCACTTTGAAAACATACTGTCCCATGCAAATAGCTAACAAATTAACCAAGGACTTTGCTCAGACCTTTACTTAAATAATGCTATTACTTAGCAACTGTGAACACGTTTGGTGTCAGACATATTAATAATGCCCTGATCTCATTCCAAATAAATTATGTCTCAGACAAACATTTGCTTCACCCAAGATATAGCAGCCCTGTCAAACAGTTGGCCAACTGCAACTTGTAAGTGCTTGAATGTGCAATTTTCTTTTTTTTTTTAAATTTCCCTTCTCCCGCCCAGGCACATCCCTCCTATTACAGAAGCCACAGGCTAGCAGGGACACACGGACCCAGCTGCAGAAGGGGCAGAAAGCGCCTGGGGGATTGTCTGCAGGTGGGTCGCGGCAGCGCGGGGCACCGGGGCACTGGAGCGTGCCGGCGCCGGGTGGGCCACGTTTCCCTTGTTCACTTCTCGCGAGTGTTGGTCCAGAGGAGTGGGCCGGGTTCACGCAAGGTAATTGCGGGCCAGGGGGCGCGGTGAGCCCGGAGGTCAGTGCCCCCACCGCGGGGCTCTGTGGCCCTGTCGGTCACGCAGCACAGGCGCCCGCTACGCTGCGTGTGCCACCGCACGATACTTGCTGCGGCCTTCGCCTGCAAGGCCCCGGAAGCCGCCACAGGGCGGATTTCACTTTGAAGCTCCGAGAGAAGTTGGGGAAACGCTGCCACGGGACCGAGCGCGCTACGGCCGGACGCTGCCGCCT
>NW_020799091.1:15947659-15961948 GCF_003259725.1 Athene cunicularia | reverse complement strand
CACCTGTATAAGAGACAGGTTTACGACAGTGTTCCGGCCTCGCCGTACGGCAGGGCTGCTTACACGGCTTTGGTTTCCGGCGGGCGCGATGGCGTCCGGGTTTGAGAGCGAAGGGAGCTTGGCGGCGCGTAAGGAGCAGCGGCGGCGGCAGCGGGAGGAGCTGCTGGCGCAGGTGGGGTGTCCGGCCCGGTCCGGCCTTACCCCGGGGACAGCTTAGGCTCCTCCTTCCCCCGGGCCGGTGCTGAGGCGGTCTCGTCTTGCGCGGGGTCGGTGCGCTCCTGAGGGCGGCCCTGGCCGCGGCCTCCCCACCACAGGCCCGTCAGCGGCAGCTGGAGGAGGGGAACGCCTTCGGGAGAGCCCCTTCTGCCCCGAGGGGAGCTGGGCTACGGTACCCTGAGTGGCACAAAGCAACCGGGAACTTAGTTTTGAGTGACAGCCACCTGAGTTCATGTGTTTTGCCACTTGTGGTGGTATTGATCCACTTGGTGTTTCACTTACTATTGTTTTTCTATGCTTACAGCTTTGGGAGGAGCCAAAGTCGGGCTTTACACTCTCTCTTCAGATATTTGTGTACACTGATAAGATGACACCACTTGCACTCTCTGGCTTTCTCTTCACTGGGATAACAGTCCCAGCTCTCAGTGTTTCCTTAAATGAGACATAAAAGGCAACTCATCCCTCTTGTCTTCCTGGCCTGTCTTTCCTAATGAGTCAGTATCCCTCCATTATAATGCTCTGGTCGTGGAGTAATAACAACTTGAAGAGAAGTGGGACAGCCTTCTTTTGTGGAGCCAGGATGTTACTTGCTTGGTTATATCTTGCTGTAGTTTTAGCTAATAATTAGAAGGCTTCCACTCACAGATGCTTTAGTAGAGTTGCTGTGACTGGGAGACTGCCAGTCCTGATGCATCTTATTCTAAATCTCCCTATATGCTATGTTTGGTACCTGTGCAGTAAACTGCTGATTCTTGTAACTCGTAGGTACAGTGAGTAATAAAATAGTAAATGGCACATTGGCTAGGTGATGTGACTTGTTTTGAGGTTTAAGGAGTAGGGGATAACGGTATGGAAAGTGTAAGAGGAGGATAAAGTATGGAAAAAGTATGAGGTTGTGATGATGTTTTTTTGTAAGAAGGAAGGCCAAAGTAAGCAGCAACCAAATCTTACTCGGCAAGATATTTTCGGAAAAAAATAATGGAAAAATGGTCTGAATAGCCTAAGGCTTACATGGTAGTGATGTTTTTTTTCTGGGCAAAGTAGGAAGACAAAGGATTTCAAGTAATATGCTGTGTGGGTGTCTCCCTTGCACATTGCTGAATCATTTCTAGCCAATAGAAGTTCCCTTTAGTGACTTTACAAATGTGAGGTGATCCTGCTGCACTGTGTGCTTCCCCCTTTTTGGCAAGCAGTTGAACGGAAATTCCTTTAACATAGTGAATCATACTATCCTGCAAAAGTTTGTTGTTGTTATTAAGATGTCTTTTGCTTTATTTGAACTGCTGTATGATATGTTTAAGTGTGGTCCTTTGCTCAGTTCAACCTTGTGAATGTTCAGAAAATACTCTTAACTGGAAGCAAAATTTACGTAGGACATCTTTATCCTACTTTACCTTTCCTTCTCAGTTGGTGCCACTTGTACAGCAAGATATCTGGGGCAGTGATGCTCTCTTAAAATCATAGAACAGCCCTGCTTGGAAGGACCTTGAAGGATCACCTGGTTCAACCTTTTGTGGGAGCCTAGATGTGACTGAACAGAGCACTAGATAATCTCATCTTGAAAATCTCCAGTGATGAGGATTCTATCCCTGGTCCTCTCCATGTGGCTCCTTGTGAAGAGAGAGCCTCTGTCCTCTTTACAGCTGCCCTTTAAATACTGAAATACTGTGACATGGTCCCCCCTTAGATGTGTCTTCCTCAGAGAGAAGACCTAACTCCTTCAGCCTTTCCTCACAGGGCAGGTTCTCCAGGCCCTTGTACATCTTTGTGGCTCTCCTTTGGACCCTCTTCAATCTGTCTGCACCTTTCTTGAATTGTGGGGAACAGAACAGGACGTGGTACTGCAGCCATGGCCCGACACACGCTGAGTAGAGTGGAATGGTCATGTCTCTATCTCTGATAGTAATGCCCCTGTGGATGCAGCCCAGGATCCGATTTGCCTTTGTTGCTGCAGTGCTTGTTGTCCACCAGGACCCCCATGTAAAATGGCAACATTTTTAAGACCTCTTGTAGCTACTCTTATTTCTGTGCAAAATCAACTCAGCATTCTGTGACATGGAAGCAGGAGGATGAGGATGTCGTAGTTGCCATGTCAGTACTCTGCTCTGCTGTCTGCTTTTCAAAAGTGGAACTTGTTGCCACTTTTTTGCTGACAGAATAACAGTTCTGTCTTCTTTGAAGTTGAGACACACTGCAACTTGCAAAGCCTGGAGGTGAATATGTGTATATATTATATAGGATATAGTTAAAGATCTATATATCTATATTACATATATAGATATATATGTAATATGTAGTAGTACTTCAGACATGGTGATGTTGTACCATTTAAACCAGCATTTGATAAAGTGGATAAATCTTCTATATTTAGCTTAAGTAATTGATGTTGTCCTGATTAGGTATCCCACATATAGCAACAGTCAGTGCTTAGCTAAGTTTGATCTCCTTTTTTGTTTTTTATGTTTTGAACTTTTCTTAATGAACTATTTGAATTAGTTAAAAACAGGTTTTGTCATGAGCAGGCATGAAAATCTTTCTTTTCCTCTGTCCAGGAAAAGAAGGCGGCAGAGGACAGACAAATGAAAAAAACTAACCTCTCCTTGGGGGTACTCTGCCTGAAATTTTATGCAGGAAAAGAAGTTGCAAATGGCAAATTATTTGGTAGGGTTTTTTTGCTACCCTACTTCTTACTGGGGAAGCAAAACCAGTCCTCATTTGAAGAAAATGAAGTATTTCTGACATTTATGAACTCCTAAAGATGTATCTGTTCATTAAAATATGTGTGTTATTGATTATATCAATAAGTGAGAACAGATTAATGGCTTAGGTGTATTGATTTTCTCTGCTTTACTTAGGTTACTTTGATTATGGTTAGACTGCATGCTGCTATAGTGGTGGAAGAGAACTGGAAGAAAACTACTGCAAGTCTTTATCTTAGTGCATTTTGACTGTCTTGCTTGCAAAGGCAAAAAAAAGGACACTTGCACAGGGGCTTTTCACTTGTGGCTAACTTAATCAAGATAGCTATTTGGTGATTGCAGTCTTGGAAGCTCCTGCTTTTTGCTTTGGGAAAGACACTTGGGAAGCTGCGTAGGTCTTTGCTTCTGATAATCCAAAAAGTCTGCAGAAATGACTCTACTTCAGCACTTCTATTCCTGGAAAGATGAGATGTTCAAGCAACTCACCTTAAGGAGCTTTTAGTTATAAAATAGCGGAAATTAGTCTGTCTTCTGTTCTATAGAGTATGTAGTTGGGGCTAAGATAAAAGGGAGCTCTTGAACTGTCTTGATAGTCAGGACAGTGAAGAGTCTGAGAGAACCTATCTCTTCAGAAGTAATTCTCCCCAAATCACTCAGCTCAGTAGAAGAATCTGGGATTAGCTCACTGTTGCAGATTCCATGTCCACAATAATCAAGAGATTATAACTATTTCAGAATCTACAATATGTTTAGATTTCTTTAGCAACTTTTAAAAGAAGCTGAAAGGAAGACATTGCTTCTTGTTAATTTATTTACTGTTTCATGTGTTTTGCCGGTTATGAACTTACACTTCTTTTGTAGAATGAAAATACCACCCAGCTTGTTGATTGAGATTTCTCTTTTAAATTTTGAACATGTATTCTTTCATTTGTGTAGTCTGTCCTCCCAGCTGCATTGGTAAAACCCGGCAGCTGGTACTGTTTATGATAACGATCAGTAATCAAATAATTAAGTGTTGATGTGCAAATTGTTATTAAGTTCCAGAAATAGTGTCTTGTTTTGATGAGTGTGATAGTTCATGACACTACTGTTTTACTTTGCAAGTTTAGAATGAGAAAATAATCTGATGGGTGTTTTGGTAAGTGCAGGGGTGTATAATTTTCCTACACATGAATGCTGCTTTTTTTTTTTTTTGTAAAAACTAGCAATGATTCAATTTTGAATTATTCTTGCATCTGTCCTATGACATGGTATTTCTGTACTTCAGGGTTGCTTTTCTGTTACTTGATATTTTTCACATACTTTGAGTTCTTTCACTCTTTGGTCTCTGAGGGTGATGTGATTTGACCATTGCTTCTGCGGAAAATCCTGTCTTATAGTTGTTAAGGATTAGTGATAGATTACAAGTTTCTCTTATAGCAGTACATATTGATTTAAAAAAAAGTTAAGTCTGTAATAATAATATATCAAACAAGTAAGATATTCTTGAAACAATGTAAATAAAATGATACCTTGAAACAGGTTCATGACACAAAAAATTGTGTGTTTAGTTTTACTTAGTTGGGTTTCTGAAAAAAATTGAGATGTACAAGCCATTATTTTTGGAAACATCTTGTTTGATGCTTTTGACATAGACCTCTACATTTGTTTTACATTTTTGAATTTATTTTCTTTGAAAATACAACCTAAAACTTAAAAAACCCCAATGTGTAACAATGTCACTGAGTTCACTGTATTTGAGCTCTAAACAAGCTGTGAAATCAGCAGGTTTTCCTGGTAAAGTATGATCAGGTCTTTCCTCATTAAAGCCTAACCATTGGGTTTTTGCAGTGATTAGTATTTGCTGAGGTGATGGAATGCTTTGGCAATATTTTACACTTCAATTTTCAGTGGAAAATTACATAAATTTCTCCTTAGACAGAAATTAATAACAAAATGTAGAACTGTTAGGGGTTATAGAGTTGTTATTTGTTGGAAGTTGCTTCTGTGCTGTAATATGAAGCACCTCCTTTTTGCTCTTTCCCTTTTAAAGCCTTTATGAAGTGTTATATCCCTGACTGTCTGTGCTGAAGGAAATAAGCATGTCAGTATTGCTATACTCACTTAAATCTTCGAGTGATATTAGGAGAGTAACAGCATTAAGAAATGAATACTGCCTTTTCACAAAAGGTTTTCAAGACTTTTGACAAAGCACCTCTATATGCGTTTTTGCATCGATATCTTTTATTTAACGGACAGGTCATTTCAGAAGGCAAGTGATGAAGACAGATGTCTTCATTGTTATATTCTCCAAGTCCTTCCTTTAGAGGTAGCTCTGCCACAGGATTAGAGAGGTCCTACATTAACATGAAGTATCTGCCCACAGTCTCCTAGCAGTAGTAGTTACTGTAGTGCAGCTGTTTATCTGTTGTGTCTGCAGCTGCACCAGCAGAAACAGTTACTGCCTCCCAGATGTTTCTGACTGAAGGTTGACACCTCCTACAGTCTGCTCTTTAAATCATGTCTGACTGTTCTGTCATGATTATTGATCACAATGAGCTTAAATTATTTAAGTGATGGTCATTTCAGTGACCTGTCTTATATGCCTTTTGGCAGGTGAAAATGACAAAGAGCAGTGACATTTCCTGCTGGTGCGACTGTATCTGGAGGTGCAGGCAGCACTCTGACTCCGTTGTGATTTGGCAAGTTGGGGTGGAAGCTAAGCCCCTTCTTGTGCTTCTACTGCTGTCCTTGGGAAAGCTTTGTAGTTGTAACAATAATTGGAATATTGAGGGTAGAAAAATAGTCTAAGCACTCATGAAAATAAACATGTTATTCAGATAGAGAATTGGTATAAGAGCATCAGAACAGCAAGGAAGGGTGTGTTCAGGTTTCCTCAAGGTAAGCACTTGTATAACCAGGGCTCTCCAGCCCTGAGCTTTGGGGTGATGCAAGCTGGCAGGGTAATACAGGCCACAGTAACCTTTTGTGATAGCTGAATATCGGAACTGGTAAATGAGTGGAATGGTTTGTATGACAGGATGCAAGGTTTTCCTGAAAATAGAAAGAAAAGCTCATAGTTTAGGTTTTGGGTGCCTTATGTTGATGTCTCAAGGCCTGGACTAGGTGTTAGATCTTTTGATCTTGTCTAGCAGAAAGCTGTTTCCGAAAGGAGTGTTTTCCACACTTTGTCCTCCCCAAAGTGCACGTTTTTTTCCCTTGTTCCATGTGCATAAACTGGTAGCTTTCATGGCTTTGCCAGAAGGACAGATTGGAACCTTGATCTGCAGGAAGCTGCACCCTGCTGTTGGTGGGTTTCATTCTGTGTCAGGGTGGTCCTTGAAGTGGCTTCCTCTGAGGCTGGAGTGCAGGGACAGGCCTGTGCAGGGAAGGTGGTGGAACATGCGAGGAGGAGTGCGGAGAAGAGAGGCAGGGGAGTGGAGCCCTGCCCTTTAGTGCTTAGCAGTTGCTCTGTGTTGCATGTTTTTGTCACACTGTGTTGAACTGGTGTTGTTCTGTAAAGTTTCATCTGATAGCTTGTTGGAGAAAAAGTGGGTTTTTTCTTCTTTTGGATGGAGAAATTGGCTATTGAATGGTAGTGATGATCATCTAAATAACTAGAGGTTGACCACAGTTAAAGATTGGAAATTGCATCGTCTCTAGTGGTATGGAAAATTTTCTCTGGACTTGGTGAGAGCTGAAATGGTAAAATAGAGGTGGGGTCAGGAAAGAGTGTTGGTCAGGGTTTCTGTGAGTTGGGAAAGAATTGTTTTAGCCTCTCTCCCTAGGTGACGTCCTTTCATCCCCTATGGACACCTTTGGGACATTATCATGTAACAATCTCCACTTACTGTGTGACCTAGACCTTGACTATTGGCAGTGACTTTCATCTTTTCTGCTTCTTCCTGGGGTGGCATGGTGTAATTTTTATAGCTTTTGGTGTTTGTGTGTCTGCAGCATATTACAGGCTGTTTGGAGCAAGTTTTACTCTTTATTTTGCAGATACTGTTGTCAGCAACCATGCAGGCTTGCCTTAATGACCTACCTAATGAAAACCAGAGAGCACTTTCCCTGACCTTGATTTCCTTTCTCATTCAGATGGGGCTGTAAAATCCAAGACCCTTTGGTCTGCTTGTTGTAAAGACAATAAAGTTTGTCTCCGTTCTCCTTGACAAACGTTGATAACATAGTGCTGTAGAGTAATTATTGTTTTTATAGCACTTTACCAGCAGATTTTTTGAGTGCTTTGCCAGCACTGTACTTCACCTTGTGGTTGTTGCAAAGGAGACTACGTGCAACTTTATTAGGATGTTGCAGAAGTATGTAATGTAGCATAATGCTTGCACTTCTTGACAGTTTGTTGCTTGTAATGATTCTCCCTGTTTGTGTGTAGCATACACTGTTATTTGCATACTTAATGCATTACTTCGAAATAGAGGTATTTCAGAAATGTAGCTTTGTATCTTTATGGAGAAAAAACTTAAAAATATTGCAGTGGTGACCTAAAAGGTACCTAATGTTAAGTACTCATTTGTAAAGGGGAAAGGTTAAATTGTGGGATATTTTTGTGGTATCATAAAGTATTAATGAACCTTAATGTGAATTAAATGCTTGAACTTCTGTGGGCTGAGAGATGTGACACTTAGAATTGGCTTTCACAGCATAGAACGGTAAGTCTGATAGGGGAAATAACTAGTTTTTCTTCCTTTTCTACATTTTATAAGATGCTAGTAAGCCCAGCATCATTATAAAACATAAGTAGACTACAAAGGTAAGGTTTGAAGCTAATAAAATAGTGTAGACAGATTTTCCTCCTCCCCCCAACTTGAAATAATTGTGTGAGGGGAAAGGCTTTGCCAACAATAAAAATGAACATTGCTACTAGCTGGTAGAGGGAGCTAAATAATTTTTAGAGATAGAAAGGAGGAGAGGGTATTGCTGCTGACTTTCTAATCTCATGTTAAAATGATAATTTAGGTGAAAATGCAACTTCTTTTATCTTTTTAGATTTCTAGGCAGCTTTCTTGCTTTTATTTTACATACAGATATTGTTGAGAATCTTCTATATTTTGTATCTTTATCTAAGAAGAAAAAACCTTTCACCTGGTACTTTTCTGTGTGTCTTTTTAAGTCTGGTCATGTTGCCACTACACATTCATCTTGCCCAATCCTGTTTCATTTAGCATTCAGGAGACAACAGTCTAGTTAGCCGATTTCTAGTCATTCTGTGTTCTGAATATGTATTTGTATACTTTTAGCCAAAATCATGATCCACTTCTTGTATTAGCATCATGTATCTCAATTAGCTAAATACTTGCCTGTATTTTTTTCTGTTTATTCTTAGATCTAATAAAAAGTATAAGAGCTCCTTTAGTACCTTATTTGTAACGTTAACTTCATTCTATGCAAAGTATATTTGTAACTTTGGTAACATGAAGGAAATTTTATTTAAAATATATCTGTTGTTATAGAGAAGGGTAACAGGCTGAATCTTCCTAGACAGGCAGAGACCATATTAAATGGAGATGTGTTGACAAGCTGATCTTGATTGACCTTTATTTGAGGTGTTTATAGATTTATATGCCCAAGAGCTGCTAAAGAGGTGGAAGGGAACTGTTGACTCTAGCTGCAGGTCTTTCTCAACCAAAAGTGAAATGGAGTATGCAGAAAGCCTATTCCTTTTCCCAGTTTAAACCTTGGCAACATGTTTCGTGTTTACTTGTGGAGCAAACAAGTTTAGAGTCTGGTTTTGTTGTGTTTTTCACATCTAGAACTATATTCAAGTTCCCTTTATCTTCACTGTTTCAAATCTGTTCAGTTACAAGCTTAAGTTTTGAGTATGTGTGGCTTGTAGACAGTTTGTGAGTTGCATAGCTGAGGTTATTAATTACCCTTCACTTGTCCATGAATGTGGTATGCTTAGTTACTTTATTTTAGTCAAATGAATACATTTTTAAGACAGAAGGGCTGTTGTCTGTATGGACTAGAACAGAAATGATCAGTCAGTGATTTCCACATTAACTTTCAAGGGTGTTTTCCCAGATGGATAGATGTCTCAGGGTGGCCAGGATTATCCAGTGAGGTCTCAGAGAGGCAGCAGGAAACATACCTGCATTTTTTGGAGTCCTGGGTGGTTTTGATGTCCCGATGTTATGCTTAACAGCTATTTCACTCTTACTGAATTATAGTCCTGCTTGTTGTTTTGTTTATTTATAAACTGGAAAACTGTTTTGATATTGGAAAAAATGACTCGATGTGCTCTTAACTAATTCTTTCTTTATTCCTCTCTTTTGAATTTTAATAAGATGTAGCATTCACCCTTGTAGACTGTGGGTGTCATTCTAGAGCTGGAAGTCTCAGCCTTGACCTCTTGGTTTGAGGTGATTTAAACTTTCTTGGTTTTGCAAAGCTCCTTATTTTAAAATTAAGAAGTCTGGGTAGTGGCCTTGCTTTGCTTGCATTTAAGTTTATTATAAAGTATCACTTGGGGCTTCTAAGAAAGAGGATGATGAAGGTTTATAAGATAGTTTTGTTTGGGCACAGATGTGTAGTATTTTGATTTGTTTTTTTTTTTTTTTTTTTTTTTTTTTTTTTTGTTCCAGTGTTGCTAATGAAATGTTAAAAAATACAACAGTGGTTGTACCTTGTTTTGTTTTTTTTTTTTTAACTTTTAATCATATTTTCAGCAAGTATTTCTGTTCATTGAACCCTTACGGTATACTGGTCATCCTTCTGCAAGCCTTGTTTTCTATCAGTACAAAAGCTGCAGATTTCCTTCTTGGCTGCATCAAAAAAGAGAAACTAGTTCATGGTAGGGAGATTACTGTCTTGTGTAGTGCACAGGCTTGTGTCTGGGGTTTGTTACAGAGAACTAATAGCTGACCAGGGGGAGAGACTTCAACTGGTTGTCTAATGTGCTGAGATTATTATTTTTTTTTTTTCAAGTATTGGTCTCTCTTAAACTTGCATGCAATCTCTTGGTTTATGTTTGAAAACACTTCCTGCTAAAACTCAGTGTTTCAGGATGAAAACCAAATTCCACCTTTAGTTTTTGCCTTGACTTTGGTTGTTTAAAAAATTAACCCACAAACAAAAAACCAAGAGCAAGCTCAAACTCTCAAGACTTATCTCATACAAAATTAGGGTGGTAATAATACAAAATAACTTCCCTCTGTTTAATCAGGTGTTTTGATATATTGCACTTTGGGATAAAGGGTTGTTTAGTGGCAAGTTATATTTAAGTAAACTTATTTGTGAAAATCAACTTTCTGTTGAAAGTAATAGAGAGAACTGCAGAAGCTGAAAATGTTATTTTATTGATGTAGTTTGTAAAAGTCCTCCTCAGGAACTGAAACTGTCTTCAGTGATTATTATTTTTTCTAGTTTCATCTCCATAATCAGAAAGGGAAGAACATTTTGCAGGCCAAAATGCTAATCTTTACATACTTGTATACTCCTTGAGAGCATGGACTTCTGCAGTTCCAGGTTTTGCACCTGGCTGAGGTTATTTTCAAAGCTGAATGTACACAAAGATAGATTTGCTAACTTCTCAGGTTAACAGATAGTGAGTTGTGCTTTGTAGGGGAGTAATTGCCCAGTGAATATTTTGAAATAGAAAATCAGACGTCTGTCATATCATATCATATGCATATCATATCATATGCATCATCATATCATATGCAGTTCTAAGAACAAACTTCTCAATGAAGAATGGAAGTTGAATGTCTTTGTGTCACTTGTTTAGGATGATAGGATGAAATCAATGCTAGAGGAGCTGCAAAGCTGTAGCTTGAGGAAGGAGGGTGCATAGTGTGTGTTAGCTGAATTTCACCTTTGACATGTAATCTGTAGGAATTTTTATTGCAGTTCTCTAAAAGGGAAAATTCTCAAGAACAGTTCTCAACATTGTGTATGGTTGTGTCAATGTGACTTAGAGGTGCGTCTGTAAGTAAATTCTTCTGAATTCTGCTTGGTTATTTTTCTTCTTTGTTTGTCTTAGGCCAAAATTAGTTATGAAAAGGAGCAGAGGCACAAGCTGTTAAAGCATCTACGAGGTGAAGATACATGGATGCTTGCTGATGTGAATGAACGTGTGGAACAACTGGAAAAGGTGACAGAACTGTAAATCACCGAATTGTGTTGTTAGCTTTTCAGCATGTTTGCATGAGCAGAAGGCTTTGAGAGCTTTATTGATTTATGATATTTAAAAACCTTTTGATTTCTGAATTTATGCTTCACTATTAGCTTTTTTGAAATGCCAGTGCCAGCTTTACGTTCTACCAAATGCAAAAGAGCAAGCAAGTCCCACAGGAAGCAATCTGGAGGATCCAAGACTTCGTAGCAGTCCTGTTTGTGGTCATTCACAGGAGAAGCCTTAATGCAACCTCTGAATATTGCATCCTTTTAGTGTAGAAATCTGTGCAGATATTTCAGCAAAGGACAGATGTGTATTGATGATGCAGTGATTCACGAGGAAGTAGATTTGACCCTTCTATACATAGGAGACATTCTATGTATAGTTCTAGTGCTTTAGTTCAAGTGAAAAGGATACTGAGAGAGGGAAGAAAAGTTGATTATGGATGCGAGGCATGCCCTTCCTGCTCCCATCCCAACAGAAGAGAGGAGGGGTAGTAGAAGTAAAATGTAGCTCTGTCCATCTGTGTGTGTTTTACCTTTTTCAGTGTGGCTTGGTAAGTAGGTTATGATTGTTTTTCTTGTATGTAAGTGGTTTAATGGATCTCATTTACAAACATTTACTTGTAGGAACATTCTGTGCAGAAAAAGAAGAAAAAGGATAAGCATTCAAAAAAAGCTAAGAAAGAAAAGAAGAAAAATAAGAAACAAAAATCTGAAAAGAAGGATGACTTACTTGACAGTTCTTCAGTAAGTAAGAAGCTTTAAAATGCTTCAAGTGACATTTTTAAAACCTGCACCACTAGGCTCTGTGGGTACACATGGTTAGTAAAATTTAAGACTCATTCTTACCATTTTCTGTTTGAAAAAATTGTGGTAAAGGTGCTAAAGTTTATCTTTTTAATATACAGAGTACTTAATCAATTTAAAAGGTGCTTTTAAAGCATCAGTTTAAAAGATGCAATTTAAAAGATATGAGTGCTTGTGACTTTTAAAATACTGAATTCATTCATTAGGAACTAAGGGATTTATAGTTTGTCAGCAGAGAGAAATTGAAAAAATCCTCCTTCTAGCATAGGGTGGAAAAATTTATAGGTTCCTTGTAGTCCGTGGTATAACATAGAATAATGTGTCTAAAATTGCAAAGACTTGATTTTGATTTCAGGCATGAGTTACTGCTGCCTATTTCCATGAATGTTCAACCATGGAAACTCCCAACAACTTGGTAGTTGTATGGGGGTCTGAAGGAAGGCTCAAACTTGTGCATTTCAATCTGTAAATAAATGCCTTGACATTGAGGCAAAACAGTGCAGAGACTGCATGAGAAATCTGGGTGCTGCTTTCTGGCCATGTGTAAAACATCCTCCTAGCATTTTGTTGCAAGTCAGGTAGCGCTGTGATTTTTTTTTTTTTTTTTGTCTTTTCAGAGAGTCTCTTTTATTGAGTGAAGGAACATGCAGTATGGTGAGATTTATTTTCCAGGGACTGATATCAGAAGTGAACTATGCTTTTCAGTGTGGGAAGTAACCTAAGGCATAAATGTCCCACATGTCCCATGGGAGTCATCAAAACCCTTCAGAATACAACAGTGATTCCTAGGATACAACACGATCCTGGCTGATACCTTCAATCCAAAATCTGTTATTCCCATGACAGGTTCACGTCAATAGCAAAGAAACTGTGTTCAGTGAAGTCATATTTGCTTCAAGTGTAAAATCTCCGTATACTGTTTGGAAGTGTAGGAAGTTGGATATGAAAATAGGAGATAGCCTGCCTGTATAGTGCTTTATATTGTACTGTTACTGATTTTACTTTTTAAAATTTAAAACATACGTAGTAATTGATATCAATTTTTCTAAAATTTTTAGTAATGTCATAAACGCCATTTTTTTGTTGTTTTGGTTTTGTTTTTATTCTGACCGTTTTAACTTCAGCAGTGTAATAAATCTCCAGTATGAAATAATGTTATACTGTGATGTGCTCATGAAGTATGGTGGAATGTTTTGATTATGAAGGAACAATCTCTTATGGGAATATCAATAGTCTATTTTTATTATCAGTATTTTAAAATAATAAAAACTATTATATTAGTGCTAATCAGGGTCCATTTTGATTATCAATATACTTGGTAAGTACTGCACTTTATCAACATATAATATGTTAAGATGTTGTTAATATTCTTTACATTAAACTCTATTTTTAGGATTCTTCAGTTGAATGGGTTGAGTCAAATGTGTCACAGTCAGATAACACAGAAAAGGCTTGGAAGGTCAACAAGCAATCAGATGCTGTGAAAGAACCCTCCCTGCAGGTGAGCAGTCTGATAACTACTTCAGAAATAAATTCAGCATGACCAAATTTGAGACGTGCTTTGGTTTCTTGACAGCTATTTTGCAATGTGTTTAACAAAACCTATTTTACAGACAAGTGTCTTTATTTAGCTAGGTAAATGTTACATTTCATTCATTGGAAGAATTCTCTACCCAATAGTTGCTTAATATTTAATAAGGCACTATGCTTAAAGTTGCCTAGCACCAGTTCCTTTCATCATGTTTTAAGGCTCCAGCAACTTAGCTTGATTTTCTTGCAGGTCAGTTTTAAACTCTTGACCAGAAATTATATTTTTTCTGTATCATTTCAGCGCCTGTTGCTTCTGTGGTGGTTAAACAGATATAAGAAAGAGAAGTGTAGAACTTTTCAGCAACAGTATTGATGTGTGAAAATGATTTTTAATTTAGTGTCTAATACCACTCCTGAAAAAAGTATGTTTCTCATTCTGAATTTGTGCATCTTATTAAGAGAAATAAAAAAGGATCTCTGAATCACATTTATCTTCTTGGAAAATTATAAAGTGATGAAATACGAATTCTTATGTATGTCGTGATGATTTATACTGCAAAACCAGTTTTTTTCCAAGCATTTCTTGTATAATGTTGTCCTGGGCTGGTCTGTTTTTGGACCAAGAGTGTGCTTTTGTAAGTAATCTCCTGGTCATCCCAACTTTTTGTATTTGGCTCACATTATGAAGAAGTCTTGGAGCATGTTAATCCGTTTCCTAGATTGAGAAAATATCTTCTAATTTAATTTAAAGTGCACTATGGGACCAGTCTCAAACTGGTCTAGAGGACTTATATTAAAAAAAAAAGAGGCGGGGAAAGAGAAAGAAAGAGGGGAAAGAAGAGAGGAAGAAGGGGTGGGGTGGGGGGAGGAAAAAAGAGAAAAAAAGGGGGGGGAAGGGGGAAAGGGGGGAAAGATGAAAAAG
>NW_020799091.1:15798217-15947609 GCF_003259725.1 Athene cunicularia | reverse complement strand
GGAAAAAGGAAGGGAAGGGGGAAAAGAAGGAAAAGGGGGGAAGGGGGAAGAAGGAAAAGAGTCCCGGGGAAGGGGTGGGGGGGGCAAATCCCCAAACCACACGGCAGTGGGTTCAACCTGAAACACAGGAGTTTTTGTCTGAACATCAGGAAGCAGTGTTTTACTGTGAGGGTGACACTGGCACAGGTTACCCAGAGAGGTTATGAAATCTCCATCCTTGGAGATATTTATAAGCCATCTGGACACTGTCCTGAGCAACTGGCTCTAGGTGGCCCTACTTGAGATTGGGGATTGGACCAGATGACCAGAGGTCTCATGCACAGCCACTTCTGTTGATCCATGTTGCTTGCTAATGTGAGCATAGATACTATTGAATTACTTGAAGATAGATTATTTTTCAGTTCCTTCTCCTTCTTAGAGGAGATTTGAGAAGTGGAATGTTGTGTTTCACCTCTGAAACTCTCGTTTATTGCCTAATGCAGTTTTTAAATAACAGAGGAAGTGTGACATATGGCATCTGTTCAGATTGACAGCTCAGACTTGGACTCTACTGAAGATATGAAGACACTTTTTGCAAGGACATGTTTTAAAATAGGTGTAATCTTGTTATTTTCATTGTTTACCCACAGAATTGTTCCATGTACTTGTTTTTGTAGAGTAGGTGTTTATAATGTGTATGTCACTGCTTTCTTTTGAACCTTCAGGTTTTGTGTGTATAGAGGTAGTAGGTATATCTAGACTTTTTATATGCTGCTTTTCTTCAGAGAGGAGTCTTCATTTTTAAAATGTCCTTGGTCCATCTTAGGTTTTGTAAATGCAGTTTTCTACCTGTTATTGTACAGTTAACAGTTATTGTACAGTTAACAAAATTTAGATACGTAACTGTTTAATATGAGGGTGCAGTTAATGCCTGTATATCCAAGTCTCAGTTACTGACTGCAGATTGTGTATACGCTAGAAAAGATTAAGAGGTCATAAAGTCAGAATTAGCAAGATTAAAAGTAATTAGTTTAGATGTAGTGTTCGTTTAAGCAAATAATAAGCAGTCTGTACATTCCGGGTGTTTGCTAGTGTCTTAAATAGCTTGTGAAGATGTATCCAAATCTTTCAATTTTTTAATATTCACATACACAAATTCCATAAATGTCCTTCTGTAATTTGAAATACAAGTATTTCATATGTGTTTGTAAAACCTCTATGTTGTAAGTAACATTTGTCAGTAGTTGCACTGGTTTGATTTGTACCCAAGCCATGTTTTAATTGGAAGTATGAACATTGACACTGTGTATATTTTAAAGAGAGAAGAATGGATGAATTTAGACTTCATGTCATTGAAAACCACGTCAGCAGCAGCTGTCAGAGGTGAAAGACACAAAGAAAAAATACTGGAACGACAGAAAGCTCAGGAACTTGAGCAGGTAGGAGGAATTAATGTATGAATTTTTTTCTGCATTTTACTAAATTTTCGGTGATGAATGAACCAATGAATTCAAGTACCTAAGTCTTTGTATAGTTTTTGAACTAATGTGTGATATGTTGTGTGATAGTGATTTTAATTAAATTGGTGAGTTATTTGTTCTGTTTGGGAGGGGAAGGGTTTATACAGCAGGCTTATCTTGTGAAGAAATGCCTTTAAACTATCTTCTAGGTAAGGATAAAGCCAACTTTGTTAGTACTGAGCTCTATAATATTTGAAATGCTTCTGAGATGTTTTACTTAATAAGAATGACAGACTGTTGACCTGGCCTTCTTCCCCATGGTGTCTGTGAAAGGAGCACCATTGTTTTGTATGATAAAAGCTTACCTAAGTTAGTCTGTTCAAGCACAGGGTGATGAGGCTTGTTTTTTCCTGAAGAAAGAGTTCAGAGCAGTTGCTGCTGCTTTTATGCCACAGTTCATTCAGCTCCTTAAATGCAGTGTAGTCTGATCTGAAAACATAGTTGATGATCACTATCTAATATCTCCTTGTCCTCACATCTCACAGTGGGCCATTTGTTGATGTTCGGTTTTCCAATTAGTTGCGTTGTGGCTAGCAACCAGATTGACCAAATTGATTGTGTAGTATGTGACACTTTGTTTATTGTCTTTTGAGAAGGGATTAATATTTTTGCATTTTCCCCACATAACTTTTTGATGAATGTTTTTTATGAACTGTTGAAGGATCATTTAATGTGAAGGTCTTAAATCACCAGAATGTCAGCATGTATTATATAGTTAATGACAATTTATATGTATTTTTGATCCTAGAAGAATATGGTTTTTATAGAGTCTCCACCCAACCACTTGTTCTCCATGCAGGTTTATGCTTTTGTGTTTTCTGCACAAGAATGCCTGTCCATCCTTTGATACCCAAACCGATGTGTACAACAGATGCATACAGCATATCAGTGGTGTCGATGAGTTGACAATATAACATAGACAAATTTAAAATTTTATCAGTGCTGGAAGGTCTATTCAACCCTCTTCTCCAGTGGACTTCCTTGCCTGCTTCCAGAGAAGTCAGCTGACAGAATCAGAATAAGCAATCTAGTTTGATGGTGAAAAGCATTTAACCTGAGGCAAAACTAAGAGCTTCCATAACAGCAAGTGCCTATTACTGATACATTGGCAGTGCAGTCAAACAGTAAAACTGCTTCTGGGTAATAAGGGTGCCAACTAAACACGTTTGAGGGCTTTGACTCAGGATGGAGAGTTACTTTTATTTCTACCTGTCTATAGACAGCACAAGTTATGAGTAAATTGTTCTATTCCCACAGAAAATACAAACCATATGCTATGCACACATTAAAATTAGTTCTGTTTTAGGCCATGCTGTCTGAGAGAGAACTCAATCCTTTTTGGAAAGATGGTGGTACAGGTTTGCCACCAGAGAAGGATGAAGCAGCTTCAGTTAAGAAAGGTAAACAGCAATTTAGTAATAGTCTTAATTTCTGTCTCCAGTCTCTGGTCTCTGTTGCTAACAAGTTTCTACTAATGTTGATTTAAAGGGATTATGAATAACATGTAATGTAGTAAAACTTGGATGAAAATTCAGTACTGAATATTGGGTTAGTATCATAGTATGTTGTTTTGCGGAATTTCTCTTCACTGGGTTTGACCTTCAATATCTTTACAGAAATTCTCCATTTTGAACTAATTAAAGGAAAGCATGATTTAACCAAGACAAGATAAACTGTTGTCATCTCATTTGGTTCCTTTCATTCCATTACAGAAATTGTGGTTTTAAAATATTCAACTACAGAAGTCTGAGTCATATTAAAATTATGTGCTCTACAGATACAGTTTGTGAAAAATATTTCTGTAACCTTTTCACTTCTTTCATTACCCTAGGGTTATCCTGCCTATTTCCAGAAAGAGCAGTTAGAAAAACGTTTTTCATAATGTCATGAAGTGTTTGTTATGTGATAAGAAGGGTCCTTATATTCTGTCAACAGGGAATAGTAGGGTCTCTGTCTTTTCTCTTTGGGAGCCTTTCCCTGTGGACAGTCTGTCCTGCAAACCGTTAGCCTCATTCCCACTTCTAGGAGTCACAGAGATCAGCCATCTAAGAGGGAGGTGACAGGCATCAGTGAGTATGTGTCCTGAATGTTAAGATCTCTGCTAGCTTCTGAAATGAAAAGCAATGGGTTACTCATTAATTTGCACTTGTTTATATGTAAGGGGTATGCCAAAGAATGGACACAGAAAGTGGAAATAATAAGGAGGTGCTTTAATTTCATAAAAAACCCCAAAACTTCTCATATGCTACTCCTGTCTTGGAAACTGCTTGTTGTGTTCTATGATAAAATGGAGAAGTTCACTAAGTCACTGAGGTATATTCAGCATTAACTTACAAAACCATATAATTGTATTATTATGTCTTTCTATTTTTCTTTTGCACCCCCTCAATTTTTACATTAGGTTTAGGTGAAGGTTTAATGTCACATGCAAAGTAAGGTTAAATAGTACTAACTGCTGAGATATAAAACTACGCCCTCTCACTGTTTCCTTCTTTAGGCACAGCAGTAGAAGATGCTGGATTAAGTTGGTTACGAAAATCATACCAAAGGATGAAGGAGCAGGCTGAGAGAGAGAAACGAAATTTTGAGGAAATTGTAGCTGAGAGATATGGGGTAAGGAATTTTTTTCATAATAATAGATGTTTGGAAAAGGTTACTTGCATGTAAAGGAGGAAACACCTTATGTGTAGTGTAAGACATAAGGAAAGAAGCAGGAAAAAACAGCCTCTGAAGCTTTTCTCAACTGATGAAGAGTTTAAAGCTACCCATTCTTTTATATGTTCTTTGTTAAATATATTTTAATATGTGGGATCCTATAGCAAATATAAAATACTTATCTTCTACATCAGGAGGTTCAAATGATCACACTACAAAGTACCTGAGTGCTTCCAAAATTATGATGTATACTAGATAATACATTTTGTTCTCCTCCGTGGAGTGGATAATAATGCACATTGTGGATAATAATAATGCCAAGATAATTTGGAGAGCTGTGTCAAATTTTACCAAATATGAATCTTTTGGACACTTGTGATGTGCTCAGTCCAGATGTGTTGAGAAAACTGCTTGCATCTGAAGGGTTTAAAAATCTTCAAAATTTATTTTTAATAAACCAGTCTGCCATAACAATATTAACACTTGAAAACCTGCTCCTCCTACTTATTATATTATTGTCTTTAAAAGCATTGGTCAAAGGTATGGCAAGTTAAATCTTGGCCATAGTGTTACATTTGAGTTTTCCGTGTTTTTTTTGAGTAGGCTGTTTTGGTTGTGGAAATCTTGGATAGGATAGTATGACTTCATGCTGTTGTCTTTGAACTGAATTGTAGTCACTCTTGAATGATGAAACCAACATGATGAAAGCTGGTAGAAATTATTCATAGCCAGTGATTGTAAAGAATATTCTTTTTAAGAATCTTCCTCAAGAAACTAGAGTTCAAACAGCATGAACCACTCTGGCTGCTGAAGTACTGGATAGTGATTGAAAAAGACCCCTATCTGATTTGCTTCAATATGTAATGTTTTGAGGAGAAAAAAAAAAAAAAAAAGTAATTGGTGGCTTTTAATTCCGTTCAAAAGAGGGGGGAGGAACAGTCCACATTTTGCATAATTGCCTAATGGATAGAGTATTTGTCAAGAAAGCCGGAGACAGGGGTTCAAAGGCTGTTTCAAGCTAAAGATTTTGAACCCAATCTCCTGTGTTTTAAGAATTTAACTAGATTGTAAAATGATTTATTGGGAACATCCATTGGTTCTATAGAAGATGAGCCTCTAGTGAGCATAAATGCAAAGTTCATGAGTAAGAAAGAGGAAGCCTTTCTCCCTAGCTCAAGCCCCTGATCTCCAAGTTGCCAGGAGAAGACAGTTCTGAGTCTCTGGTCCCTGTTCCCAGAAGTACTTTAGCACTCTAGAGCCACAGGATGAAAGTTAGAAATAGTCCAAGAGAAGGGATCAGAAAGCCTTCCCAACAGATCATCTTAGACACAGGTCTGGAAGTTCCCTTTTTTGTACTGGTCTTCCTTTCTACTCCATGGCTCATGGCTTGCCCTTTGCACAGTGACTCAATTTCACAGAATGTTGCCTTTCTTGTAATACTTTGCAGGAGCTTTACAACATCCCATGATCTTAAAAGCAGTATGACACTTTTTTTTTTTATTATTATTTCCTATAGTCAATGGAGGTATTTCAGTCACGATTAGAAGAAGCTGAAAAAGTTGCATCCAGAAAGGAAAATTACTATAGAAGTGGAAGAGGGAAGGAAACTGACTATTCAGAAAGTGATAAAGAGAAGAAAGAACAGCGTATAAAAAAAGAGACACGAGATGAAGATGATAGAAACAAGAACATGTTTGGGGACTATACTAGGGAGAAGTATGGCAAGGGATGGTCGCAGGAAGACAAAGGTTACAAAAGAGAAACGTCAAGTGAAGACCAAGAGCATGGACACAGTAGCACAGACTCAGTATTGATAGGCTACAGCTCCAAAGCAGAAAAACACTCCAATGAAAAACGAAGTCGGGAAAAGAGTTCATCTCTCAGCAACATGAAACACAAATTTCTGAAACCCGCTGAAGATGACTTAACATCTTACAGTGCACCTAGAGACTACAAGACACAGCAATCCTCTTCCAAACTGCCGGTTCATAGCTCTTTGAGCAGCCGCTTCCAAAAACCTAATGAGGATACTGCATTGTGGACTGAAACACACACAGAAGAAAACAAGGAGAAAGTAGTGTCTGATCAAAAATCATCAGGTACTAGGAAACAAATGGATGACAGTAGTTGGGGAAGAACTCCAAGTGATGAAAAAGTGAAGTCACAACTGGATTACCCAAGTGATATCCCTGAGAAGAAACAAATGTTATCTGACAGTAAAACATCGTGTTCTAGGTATTTTGCAAACATCTTTGCTTGTCTTTTATTTGCTTTATTTTTCATGGCAAAGTATACCAGAAACTCTTATCTTCTTTATGACAGTAACAGATCTGATATGTTCAGATCTAATTAGTAGCTAAAACGGACCACTGTAGAAGTAACCCCTCTCCTCAGCATATTTGAGAATTGCTAATGATACATTATTTTCTGCTTCTTTCTAACGTTCACACTGCAGTAAAATGGTCCTCTTAGGCAAAAAAACTGCAAAACGGTATCTTAACTGTTGTTGAATATATAAAAGACAAACTTCAAATGTTAGAAAATGCTGACTAAAAACTGAAATAATTAATACAGCGGGGATAGGTTTGCCACCTGTGAGATGAACTCATATGCTAAAGTAGTAGAATATGAAAAATAATAGAACTTACTGATTAGAAAAGTGTGTTGTCTGTGGAAAATAGGAAAGATGAATAGGAGTAGGAAGGGAAATGCGAACTAATAGATGGTAGGAATTTCAGTTTGACTTGCTTTAGAGGAAGACAACAGAGCGTAGTTAGGAGAAGTGGTCAGAAAAGTAAGTTGTAGACAGCTGAGCTTTAGCACTATTCCAGGCTACCTGTTCTCCAGTATTACCAGCTTGCTGGTTCTTCCAGTGATATGACTAGTGTGGTTATTGCTGTGAATGCCTTCCTTCAGATCTTCCTACTAATAAGTAGGCACGTGCAAAAGTATTTTTAGTCAGGATGGTGTTACTGAATTACTTGGGAAAGCTGAACAAGTAAATATTCTTGATTGAAGTATGTAAGAAGGGCGAGATGATTTAGTTGGAAACAGCACTTGATGAAATATGATCAAGCGTAATTCTTTCTGACATGCTTATGTCAGTTATTTAGAGAAAAAAACTTCTTATAACAGGGCTATGAATTTCCAACAATTAAACATTAAAAGTAGTCTGATAACAAGACAGTACCTCAGAAACTGTTCCTACGTGTAGTACTTACAGATACCTCACTGTGTATTTGCAAAGAAAATTTGTACAGTAAATGAGTACTACATGACTAACCAGAAACAGACAGCTTAGTCTTAGTCTACAAAATTTTTTATATTGTATAGATTGAGTATTTTTTCCAGATTTTACTTGCTATATTTACATTTCCTTTAATAGCAGGAAGATAAATTGTTTGCATGATGATCACTAAATCTTATTTATTTATTTATTTGAAAAACCATGAGTTTGAATATACATCATGGCACTAGAAGTTCCCAGTTCTGGCACAAAGACTTTGTATGCACTGTGGGAAGTCTCACTCATAAATGTTTGTCATGACTTGTTTTATTGTTTATTTTAGTATTTGCCTAGGTGTTATTTTGCTGGAAAATGAGAACTATATAATTTTTTTTTAGTTACTCTAAAAAGATCTTTTAGCACTAAGTCTGTGATGTATGAGACATTATTAGACATTGGAATTTAGTGATCCTCTATTTTTCTAGATATTGCCTGAATAGTTATTGCCATGAAGTGTCTGGGGTTTAACACTTAAATGCACTTTGCTGATTAGAATGATTCACAGTGTGTCTGAGCTGGAGCCTATGAGACTTCCTCAGCTCTTGAATCCTGGTTTGATCATGGTTTGTTCAGGTACAAGGTCTGCACAATCCACAGTTGTTTTCTGCCTGCCTTGGGTAGTGGTGCTGTTTTCCATAAGGAAATGCAGGTAATCATGTAAGGAGGAATGCTGTGGTGAGCTGGGAGATTGCATCTGCACTGCAGTTCAGGCACAGATTGCATGAAAATGAAAATATACCCTCAGAACTATGTGTCTGGAAAAAAACCCACCCTGTTAAGCTTCTTTTTTTGTACACATAAAAAGGCATGATTATGCATAGTTAGTCTTATCCTTCATCTTAAATGTTATGCACTTTTTTTTAAAAAAACCCAAATACTTCACTGATTAGCAGCAAATAATCTGTGTAAATGATATATAATCCTTTAATAAGTCTACCTTCATTCTCAGTTTTATTTCCTCCGTGACTTCCAGAAGGAATAAGCAAGACCTAACAGCAGTGTTGTACAGCTGATGGCAAACAGCAGTCCTGATATCCAGTAGACATTATTTAACTGTAAATTACTGGTTTGGATGGGAGATTGTCCACAATGCAGAGACTGATTGAGAGAGACCCAGCACCTTCAGTTTTTAAAATTTTTTGGTTGATTGGTTGGTTGTCTTGGTTTTGTGGGGGGCAAGGTGTAGAGCTGGGTGTTGCTTTGCCTGTGTGGTGTGTTGACCCCAGCAAGCAGCTAATTGTGTACCCAGCTGCTTGCTCATTCGCCCTCCTGCAGAGGGAATCAGAAGAGCAAAAGGGAGAAAAACTCATGTATTGGATAAAGACAGATTAACAAGTGAAGGAAAGAGACAAAAACAAGCGAAGCAAAGGCAATCAGTCACTCACCACCTCCCACAATCAGACTGATGCCCAGCCAGTATCTAAGCAGCAGCTACTTCAGAAAGACTGCAGTCCCCAGCTTTTCTTGATGAGTATGATGTTACGTGGCATGGAACAGTCCTTCGGCCAGTTTGAGTTGGCTGTCCTGGTTGCACCCCTTCCCAGCCTCTTGCTCACCCCACCCTACTTGCTGGGGGTGCAGAGTGAGAAACGGAGAAATCCTTGAGGCTGTGTAAGCACTGTTCAGCCACAACCAAAACACTGGTGTGTTATCACTGCTGTCACCAGTTAAAGTCCAAAGCACAGCACTGTACAGGCTGCTATGAAGACCATAAACTGCATCCCAGCCAGACCTAGCAGAGCATGCAATTACTGAGTAGAAGTTAGTGATACCATTGCCTCACTTTTATTATCTTAAAAGAAACAAATAGTCCTTTATAATATATATTTTTGTGTGTGTGTGAAATAACAGGGACTCACTGGGGGTTTTTTATTGCAAGTACAAAACCTGTACGTTTTGGCTTTTGGTTACCACATGTATAAGTGCAGTGCTAATTCTAAGTAGACAGAGCTGCACATTTTGGGAAACTAGATTGTGTACGGAAGTGGTTTACTTATTCAAGTTCAAAGAATCCAATTATTATGATAGAAAAGATAATTCTTTTCCTCACAGAAGAGAACTAAGCATAGAAGCTATTTAGCTGATACTTTCTTCTGCCTGTGTTTTTTGTTTTGGTACTGTTAAACACAATTATGCATCATCTTTGATATTTTAATTATATTTCTTGGCCAATACGATTAGTGAGCTGATTTATTAGTGGAGATTACTTAGGCCTGGAAAACCATATAGCCTCTGCTTATTGACTGACATATTTCCAGGTTCTTTCAAGCTTACTCTTATCTCCTAAGCTTGTGTGTGTTTTAAGATAGTGTATGACCTGTCTTCCTGTTTTCTTCAGTGAGAATTGTCTTTTTTTGTAGAATTTTGTAGCAAATTTCAGGTTTGGGTATGTGGGGTAGTTATCTGTTTGGAATAATTTTATAAGATGCTGCTTTCTTCCTAAAGTTTTAAGTCTTGTAATACATGTACTCTTTCAGTGGTGTTGTCAGTCAAAATCTTCATTGATGTGAAGGCTTGGATTAATAGGTGTTATTTCAGCTTCAGTTCCTCATCTCTCAGGCTGACAGTGTACCTTTTAAGTTTTATCCCTTCTAAAACACAGGGTTTCTTCAGCCTATAAATCAAAGCGTTTTGGACAGTTATGACACAGGTTAATTAAAAGTGATGATTGGATATCCAAGGGATCTCCCCAGAGGAAAAGTCCGTCCAACTAGTGTTTGCTGAAAATCACACTTCATAATGTGACTGTTTAAGAGTTTAATTTAAGACAAGATAAAAAGCAAATCAAAACAATGTCTCAAATCTTGGAAAGTTCAGATGATGATTCAAGCACTAGCACTGCTTAAAAAAATCATGTATAAATTAATGAACACCTCTTGGTCTCCCGTTACTGAAATAATCTGCCTTGTTTTGAAAAATATAGATTAAGGAGAAGTGAGAACTTCACCTTTGAGGGTTCTGTTTGATGAAGTTAATGTAAATGTTTCTGCTGAGTTTTGGGGTTTTGGATTGAGCATCTTCAAAACAGATGAAGACTACATCTTCAAAGTTCTCCTATTCTTCAGATCCTACGGGGCTTAACCATGTTGAGTACTGAGTGAATTCTCTCTCTCTCTCTCTCTTAATAGCAGCAACCAATATCATAACTGTATTCTTATGTCTCTTTTGTGTTACATATTTTACTTTAGAATTAGTTGGTTTTAGTCTGTAGTCTCTTGAGTCTAGAGAAAAAGAGCCAAACTTGTTTGATGTCTCTTTGCAGTAGTTCTTGGAGACCTTATCATAAAAACGCATACACTGACTTTTTAATATTAAAATTAAGATTCAATATTATATTACTAGCTGTAGCTTCTCTAGGGACACTTCATATTTTAAGAACTGTACCATTTCATTTTTAATGGAAGCTCCACCATACCAGTCATAACGTCTTTAGAAGCAAAGGTGGTACTGTGAGAAGGTAAGTATGGACATATAGGTAGTTTTCAAGAGATGGAAGGCCATTTGGCATACAGAAGAACAACTGGCAAATAGGTAATTTTAATGGACCTCAGAAGTAAAAGCATGACCAAAGCCAGAAAGGAGAATTACAGAGTGGGTTTAAATTACTTTTTCTGCTCATCTTTTCCTTGCTTTTTGTCTGCTTATACCTGCTACTAGCTCTTGACTGTTTTTTGATGTTGAAAAAATGTAAGTGGCGCTTTTCCTTTTAACTGATCTCAAAAGTAAAAGGAAACATACCTCATTGAAATGTTATTTAAGCTTTTTGGTTTCAGAGTCCTTGGCAACTTCTGACTGCAAATATATTTTTAGAATAATGTTGTTACAAATTATTTTGACAATAGGAGCATATGTACCAGTACAGCAGGCATATAATACTTGATTACATAGGTGAATGCTACATTGTTTTTCTATGTTTAGTGCTTCTGGTGTTTTACAGATATGCATCAAAGGATGAGCCTCCTCGGATCCTTAATGAAGAGGAGATGAACAGACTGGGAGCGAGGATTGTGAAGGCAGAACTCATGGGAGACATGGTAATGTTTTGGAAAAATTGTTATGATTTACTGCAATTTTTCTTTAAAGCTCACAGTGATTCAGTTGTAAAAAAAAAAAAAAAAAAAAAAAAAAAAAAAAGGTATTGATTCAAGCAAATACAGTCAAGCAAAATTTGATCAGGTAGGATTTGAAGGTACTGCTTTTACTGTAACTTCTGCTTTAAATGCAGTGGTTCATAGACTAGAGGATTCAGGTCCCCAGGCTGAATTTGTAGGCTGTGCAGCACATCCAAAACCTGTTCTCTGGCTTTTTTTATAGGTTTTAATGCCTTTTTTATTAAGCAGGGAGCAGGTGAAAACTACAAAGCTCCTTGTCTGTGTTACAAGGTAGACAGTGTCTGGAACTTTCATTTCATCAACTTTGTCACAGGTAGATGCTTCTGGTCCATAGTTCTGCTCTATAAGCATACTCATTAATTATGATATTGAAATTTAAAACTAAAGGGAGATGCATTGGCCATTGCATGCAGCTCTGCAGTGAGAACAACTATGTAATGCTTTGTGGTCAGCTCTACAAAATGTCTGCTCTGACTAGGTCCACGGAGCTGAGATAAACAGCAGCACGTTTAATGATGCTTTAGGAGGCAACCTGAAGGATCAAGAATTTCACTCTTTTGGAACACTCTAAAGTTGGGAAGTGTATTTTTTCTTATTACATATAAGTATGGCTATAATGAGTTAATTGCATTCAGTAATGCTGCCTTGGAGCTTCTGTTATAACAAGCTCACAGTGTGTTAGCTTTTAAGCTATGTTTTACAAGTGCTTGCTCAGAATAGCTGCTCTTAAGGAACTATTGCTTAAATTTTTGAAGGATATAATTAAATATCATCTTTTACAAGTGAATCCTATCACTATGGGCCTCTAGGTTACGCATTTGATGTGTTCAGACCTCCTTATTTAGCTTCCTATACATAAAGTAGCTACACAAAGCATTTATTAGTATAACTGAATAATGTTTAAGCATAATTTTTCCTGGTGTTTTTATGACAGTATATATGTCTATATTTCAGATGCCTATGTTCTGACCAATTTTTTAAATTTTATCTCCAGTAAAGGTTTGTGTGAATTACATTGACGTATTTTCTTTTGTCTTTTGTGTCATTAGAATTAAAAAAAAAAAAAAAAGAAATGGAATGAATAGTTAATTCTGTTATAATGATATCTGAAAGTTTAAAATGGTTAAACTAATGGAGTATTATGATTTTCTTTGAAGGAATTAGCTTCAAAACTTCAAGCAGAACTTGAGAACGCTCGCAAATTGAGGGAGACTCAAGGGCAGATTCCAACAAAGTCTGGCAGAGAGGTAAGGGGAAAATATTCTTCTTTTCTTTGTGCTAACACAATGGTATAATACTGGTAGCAGCTGAATTAAAGAGAACATGAACCTTAGGAAAATTAAAAGGTGTAACTTTAACTGAGTTACTGTTCAAATTGAATTGTACTCTTTGGTGGTAATCAAAGCTTTCTCCACTGTAGTTCAGCAAGTTCCATAGGACATTTTTGCTGGTAATATTTTCTCAGCAATGATATCTATCTTCCATTAAAAATAAGTGGTATGTGTCATGTTATTGACTGTGCTGGTTGTTACATAACTCTGATGTCTCTGAAGAAGCTGGCACTTAAATGTTCTTTTTGAAAGGTGGTATTCAAGAAATGGATAGTAATCTTTTTCCAAACCAACTTTGATATAGCTACAAGGAAACAGAGTCAGTATCTTCATTTATGAGCTCTGTTCTCATGATAAGAGAGGAGTCTTTTAGACAAAAACTCATGTTCTTGTTCAACCTGACCCCAATTCCACAAGTGAAAATTCAGCTGCATGTCAATGTGAGTTTGAAAAGCTCCTAATATATTTTTTTTCTAAAAGGCTTAATGTCAGACCTCATACGTTGACTAGTATTTCTCCAGTCTTTAGAAGACAGACTGAACTGGAAGTTAATGTGTGGCCTCTTGCTGACTATGTTGTGAGAGTAGTATAAATTATAGTCTCAGACCTTGAATTCACAATAATTTAAGATTACAAAAGCTCTGTGAAGGTAGACTCTGCTTGTTGCAGTGCAGTTCTTAGGCATGTTTTTTATGTATGTACAGAAAACCAATAAAGCAGATGGGAGTTGTGTATTACACAGAAAAAAATCCACTCAGATTTTAAGATTGGAAAGTAGAGGACATGTTATGGGTGGTCCTCAGAAATGTTGATAAAGACCTGTTGCTTAGAAATTGAGTCCTGAATAGCAATTTTTGTCAGCTTTAGTCTTACCTGTAGTCTGATTTTTATTTTAATTTTTAAAACTAACAGGATGTAGTCACTGCAGAAGTACCAAATGTAAATGCTACTTGAATTTTCAGAAAGGAAAAATAATTTAAAAAACCAAGTGAAAACATATTTATCATGAGGCCTCTCTTTCTATCTGTCTTCATCTATTCTCTTCAATCTATTCTCACAGCTTGTGCTTTTACCAAGTAATAGGCTGCTCTGCAACAGGGAGATTCCTCCCTACATGTAGAAACGCCAAGCTCAGCAATGCAAGAGTTTGAGGATTCAGAAGGATAAACTGACAAAAATAGTCTGCATCCTTCTGGCCTGACCTAGGTCCTAGTCTATTTCTGGACTGGCATCTGAAAAATGTATGAGTAGTCCAGGAGGAGCCTTAGTGAAAAAGAAAGGTGTGTTATAGACTTAGCTAAATTCAAAGTACTGTCTTGCTGTCCTAAAGCCTCAAAGGGATTGACTTAGTAATTTCTATTCATGAATATGCTATAAGACAGCTATGATGTTTCTTTTATCTTTTGTGTGCCTGTCCATATTCAGTTCTGTACTCTTGTGTGCTTATTTATTCAAGCAGGGTGTCTGGTGACTTACAGGACATGTCCACTCCTTGTCCTGCATTACCTTAAACATCCAGAAAAAAAACGTGAATACTTCTAGTGTGCTGCCTCTTTTTCTTCCTCCCCTGTGGGAGCCCTGTTGACCGCCTTACTGTTGTGACTGATAGAAGCTTCTTTGCATGATTGAAGGGATCTAAAACCAGAACTCTTTCTTCTTTGAAGTATATCAGATGCAAAATGTCTACCTTTGTGAGTTCCATATTGGCTTTCTCTGAAGCTCAGGATCAGCTTCTAACATATCAATACTTGCTTTTCAGAGAGTGAAGGTCCTCCTGTACATTTTAGAGGTTTGCTGTCTTGGCTTTATGAATATGCCTTGTCAGTGCTTGTTTCATGGTTAGTTCTAGCCTGTATTACATGGCTTCTGAGTGTGAGCAGTCCAGCAAAGTTGATGGTTGCTTTGTCCTAAGTCCTATCCTTGTGATAGTTGCCAGGATAGTCTTACTGGCTTTACAGCTTCAAACTGATTTTTGGACTACTGGGACACAAGCAGAATGTGTTGGGTACTCCTGTGTACCAAGGCCAGCTGTATCACACTGTGTGTCTAAACAGCCCAGGTGTTCAGAAACCATCTCATAACACAAGAGAGACTGATATGCGAAGCTGTGTTTGATACTGTATGAATCAGTCTTTTTATAACATTGACCACCCAAGTGATAGCCTCAGTCTGTTCAGCCAGGTTTATTTCAAGTAAGATACCTGAAGCAGTTTCCACAGAAGTCTTCCAAATGAATTTCTCACTGATCCCAAAGTGAACTTTGCCTCTGCTACCAATAACAAACACGAAGCATTTTGTTTCAGGCAGGTCTGTCTGGTTACTTGGAGCAGCATGGCCAAATTCATGCTGAAAGGTCCTGAAACATGGCTTTGCCTTATTTTCACTCTGTTGGGAGAAATGGGGAGATAAATCCAGAAACAGCGAAGGCAATTCTGAATGCATCTCCCTAGGAAAGTTTTTTCTTCTTGATTAATTGAACATGGATCAATTTCCCAATTCAATTCACTGTGTGACTGAATGAAGACTTGGTGGTGTGCATGGGCGGCTGGGGTTTGTATAGAGGACAGGATCAATTCTTTTGACAGTGGTGCTGGTTTATTCTGGCTTAAAGTGATCAAGAAACTACAGACTGAAGGGACTGTAAAGTGGTAGCTTAAATCCTGATTTTATTTATTTATTTGTTTGTTTCTAAGTGTGCATAGAGGCAAATCTAGCTTTTATAGTTTGATTTAGACAAGGATTCTACCCCAAGCAACCCCAAAAATGTGGTTTTGAAGTACAGTTTTCAAGTACTGATGTTTGGTGTTTAAAAACTGTACATTTATCAGCTGATGTATCACCAAGTGTACAGATCCTGGTAAGACCATTTTATTACTAGTTTTCATTTTGGCCAAAATCATCTGTACTTTTAAGACCTGCTGTTTGTGGTGCATTTAGATGTTGCAAGTAGACATTTTCTGCTGAAAAGCGAAAAAGCATGAATGTATACATCTTTCTCAACCTAGAATAGCAAGAAAATTGTAGAAGATACTAAAGCAAAAGAGAAGTCCATAGCTGCATCCTGAGGAAGCCCACTTGGGTAATTTTATAGCAGAAATTTACCTTGAGGAAGAAGATTGCTGTTAATGTTTTCTTTTTTCCTTTTTCATTTTATGTTGTTCTTGGTAGTTAGTGTGATGTTTCTATTAATGAAGTGAATGCCCACAAATATTAACATTGTAGGTCTTTTGTGTATGAAGGTATGCAGATTAAAATTCAGTATAGGCTAAACCATGTTTGGCTTCTCCTGATATTAAAAAAAAAAAAAAAAGATACGAACTTTGTCTTAAACCATTTTTCAACAGTATTGAAGCATTTCTTTTCTAGAAGCCTTCATTTTGCCTGTCTAACCTTTGATTTGTTTTCAATTGCTAGCCTTCCATGTGTCCAAAGTGCTGAAAAGATGAAAATTTATTAGTTGAGCTGTTCTTAAATTGTTTATGGCTTTTGAGTAGCTTTATGAATGGAATTATTTTGCCTGAATTGAGATATGAATTTTTCAATAAAATTTGTGTGTTTTTTTTGAAGAGGTTAGTTTTTATATGTATTTGAAGAGGTAGGTTTTTATATATATTCTTGAAGGCGTATGAATAGCTGTTGTTTTGCTTTTTTGGTACTTCAAGAAAAAGACTAGGGAATGATATTTGGGGATATTAGTTCTCTGAAGTTGTTTAATTTTTTCTCTATTATTTTTTTCCCCTACATAATTTCCACATCATCTTAAATATTTAATTTCTCAATTGTATTTTTTCCTACTTCTTACCTGTAACATTTTATTTGATAAAAGACCTATATCTATAAATAAATACATATATACAGACACACGCACATACACACATATGTATATGAAACCCAAATAGAGGGTAAATTTTTTTTATAGCCTCTGAACTGGTGTGCTATTGAAAGTATTTTCCTAGTTAGTTGTGCTAGGAGAGCTAAGAAGCATTGCTATTATCAGGCTTAATGCCTGAATATGCAGTAAAGAAAATATGTCTTCTGCTGTACAGTAAGCAGAAGGACTGTGAGAGGACACCATGGTGTATCAGGCTGCTGTAAGATGGGAGAGCTCCTCAGTAACAAGGCTTTGTGAAACAGAACACCAGACTAGACAGGAAGATAATTGGAGGTAAAAGGTAGATTTATTAGTATTTCTTCTCTTTGCACTTCTAAATATGTCAATATCTGATATCCTTAAGTGCATCATAGGTTATTTTCTGTATTAGTAACATTAAATAAACATTTTGATCCTAATATGTCTAGTATGAAACATGAAGCACTCTAGACACTGAACAAACCTGATTTATGGCACATTGGATTACTCTCATGGGGTAGAGACGCTGTGTGTGTGTCTTGTAAATGGAAAGTCTGTGACTAAAAGCACTAAGTGCAAAATGCATACGTGTCTCAACTGGTTTTGTATGCTCAGCTCCAGTGAGAGACATCGACATGTCTGAATGCAGCATCCTGAAAGACTGTAGGTGGAAGGTACCTGTGTGGTGTGTCTGCTGCACGGTGTGTGGATGTCTCCGTTTGGGTAGAGCCCTTCTGTTGTTCACTGCAGGTTACCTTAAGCATGTAGTCCTATAAATTTTAGTAGGATTATTGTTAAACTATCTGTTAAGTGAAATTTGGGGCCTTAATGGCTATTGTACTTAAATACATCAGTCACATGTATACAACTGCAATGAATGCACATGCAAAGACCCTTTTTAAAAGGGTGAATTTAAATGTAGATTGTGCTTGTTTTGTCTTGAGCAGGAGGCAACTTTCAGAGTCTATGGAAATCAAAAAAACTGGGTGAATGTGTAAAAGAGGTATTTGGGCTCTTTTGAATAGACTAACCCTGAATTAAATGTTTTAATTTCATTTGTGATAGAATTAAATTATGCTCATGTACAGCTGCTTATGTCTAATTTATCACGGGCATTCTGAGAAAAGCAAAATTGCACTTTGAGCCCTAGTGAAACTGTGTGAGAGAAGGCTGTTGTACCATAGGGTTTTTGAGCTAGGATAGGGGATGAAAATCAGTACTTATTGAATGAAAACAGTGGAGACTTAAGCATTTAAAAAATAACTTCTGCCTCTAAGTACAGTTTGTATTTCTGTTACCTGAAAGTGCTACACAACTCTTGATTTAAGTGCATTGGTTATGAGACTGTTACTCCTGCCATTGTCAGTACTTTGACGATGTACTTAGGTTTTAGTACTTCAAGTACTATGCTTGATTCTGTATTTTTACTTAACAAAATATATGTGGCACATTAGCACTACTTTGAGGCACATCATTTGTAGTGGCTTTTTGGTGATACAGAAATTGGGAGGTAAAACTTAAATGAGTAAGAAGCAGAATATAGAGTGTTTCATTTGGAAGGGACCAACAATGATCTGGTCCAACAACAATCATATGGTCCAAATTGAAAAGGCAGATCGAAAACAAGTGGAAAAACTGTGACTCTTGGTGAAATAGTTGCTTCAGGGTGTTGTGGATGCTGAGAGCTTAAGTCGATTCAGGGAGAGACTGGACATGTTCATGAAAAATAAATCATTTGAGGCTTGTACAGAAATGATGTCTGGCTTTTAATTGCTGAGTCACAAATGCTTGGAGGCATTCTTTCTTTTTGTACTCTTCATTAGGTATTCACTTTTAGCTGCTGCTGGAGAAAGCACGTTGGGCTTTGGTTTGATCCAGTATATCTGCTTTTATGTTTTAATCTGCATGTAGAAAGTGTTCTTTATGATGATTCTAAATAATTTATGATGTGCATTATTTGTGTGCTTTCCCTTTTCGATTTTTCTTCAGGATTTTTTCCATCTCTTCTCATGCTTCCTTCAATATGGTCCCTGCGTAAGAATTAGAGTCAAATCTGCTAAATGACGAACGGTTTGTTTTTGTGTTGCTACAAACTGACTTAATTGTGTTTATTTTTTTAATCAGGAAGTATATTGATATGATACAAAATTAGGTAAATCTAGGCTCAGTTCATGGTGGTGGATGAATGAAGTGTATGCATCTTTTAAAACTTTTCAATTCCAAATGATATATGGCCTGTAAGAAAAAAAGCTTCTCAACTCTCAGCCTGTTACTGTGTCCTGTAACACTTAATCAGTATGCAGGAAACAGAAAGTAGTCCCTGCTGAGGAATTGCTAGAGGCAGTACTTAATAATGATGAATTGTGTTTAAAATACAAAATCAATATAAAATTGAATGAAAGGTGGTACTTTAAGCAAAATTACATGGTAGAGGATATACTATCAGAGTATTTAAAAGAAGAGTGAAGTTCTGAAAAAGTAAAGAGAAGCAAATGCAGGCTTTTTTGTCATGCATTTGAGAAATTGTAAGTAAAACACAAATGATTTCAACATAGCAAATCTTCATTTGAATAACTGAATTTTCTGTGGAAGTCCATCAGCCATCAGTCTAGTGTGATTCATTTAATAAATACATTTAAAGCATAAGGAATGGAACAGAGATTGAGACAAATATAGAGATATATATGCACACACAAAAATATACATAAATATATATATATATTTTTTTTTTCAAGATAGAGCAAAAAAACTCAGGAAAAAAAAAATCTTCTAAGTAAAAGAAGGAAAATAATCAGGACTTCTCACGTGAGGTTTTTTTTCCTTCAAGAAAACCCAAACTCAACACCGAACAAGAAAACTCCCAAACAAAAAAGAAAATACACAGAAAATTAACATTCAAAATTTCAGGTGTGCCAGCATGTTTAATTTTAGATTTGGGAATCAAACCTATAAATGCAGATATCTTTCTGCAATAAAAATATTTGGTTCTCAAAATTTATCTGTAATACGTTTTAATAACACATGATTGAGTGGCCTTTCATTGTGACATACCCAATGCACAACTTTACTAGGTTGTAGTAATGCTTTTAGACTTACCATATATAAAGAATTGCTGAAAGAATTATTTGGGAACTGTCAATGTTAGGTTAATGGTTGGACTGGATGATCTTCAAGGTCTTTTCCAACCTAGACGATTCTGTGTGGTTCTGTGGTTTAAAACTGCTTCTCAGAAAAATACAGCTGAGACTTGTATAAAAATGAAATTGCTGGGGATTAATGTTCATCACTAAATGCACAATAAAAATCTGTGATTTCATTTGGAACTTCAGATGGTGGGGAGATACAGCAACAGATGGCTCTTGGCCTGTTTACTCTCAGTTGTTTTCAGCTCATCATAATTTCTAATTCCTGCTGTTCCTTCACACTTGAACCGGGTCTGTAGTGTGGCTGTGTTATTCTTTCTTCGGCAAAAGTTTGTGTTTTCCATACAGAGTTGACTATCTCTGACTAGAACAGGGAATAATAAAGTGGGCACACTATTGCAGAACAGCTTTAATATCATCAGTGCATATTTAAAAAAAATAATAAGTATATGCAGCTTCTGGTGAGTGTATTTCTTGAACACTCTTGTTGATGTCAGTAAGATTACACAGTTATTTACAAGACAAAAACATTCAGGAATTTAAGCCATTTTGTCTTAATATCATTTATAGGAATTGTTTTTTGCAATTAAAAAGTACTGAACAAATTGTATTGGTAACTAAATGATGTGAAATATCTTACTGGTTTCAGTACATGTAACAAGTATAAAAGGGCAGAGTGGATAAAACTTCCTAGAGTTCAAACAAATACAAAAGCTTTGGAGTATGCTTTGACACTAGAAACAAAAGCTGTATCCAAGTGCCATGCAGCACTTGTGCTGATGGTGCCATTTATTCTTTTTCTCCTTCTGTGCTGAATTTCTGCATATTTACACTGCTTTATCTATCCTTTCACTGTGTTTCTTCAGAATATGTTCTGGTTTTCTTAACAAATTTGTCACCGCCCAACCTCAGGAAAAAACAAAAGCAAAAGAAAGGGTAGAACCTCACTGATGCTTCTCTTTGTCCTTGCACAGCCTTGGTAAATGGTATTAAACCTTTTTGGACTTAAAAGAATTTACACATAAAACCATTTATAACAGTGTGAACTGTAAATTAACAATATATTTTGTATGTTTAAGCAATGAAACACAATTATTGTGAGATTTTGAAAGGAGGATTTCATCAACCAATGACTGTTGGGACCACCTGGTCTTTAGTGTAGTTACATGTTAGGTCTCATTAGCCATTGCTAACGATATAAAGAAGGAACATTTTATAGGAGTGGGCTGTTTAAGAGGAGCAGTTAAACTATGCACCCATCCTTCTAAAAGGAATGAAGACGTTTGGACATTAGGCTTTGGGACAGTACATCTGGATAACAAGATACTTCCAGCTAGCAGGACGGCTTGCAAAGTTGTGCACATGAGATTTTTACAGAGATTCTTCATGGGTGCTGCACTGATGGCTGTGGAGAGTGGAGCTCTCTCCATTGATGTCTGGAATGGAAGTGCCACTACCAGTGTCAATATTAGCTTTACCATTCTGTTCTGCCTGTCTAGGTAAGAAGATATTCTAGGCTCCTTGCTTTTTCAAGTCTTTGGCTTTCTTCTGATGTCTACCAAAATAACAGCAGTAATAATGGCTTGAGGGTATGGATATACATGAGTAGAAGAAGCTTAAAAGGATCCAGAGTTGAATCTTTTTTCTGCAACATTTAACTGTCCACATTCTTCCTTTGCTTTTTTTTTTTTTTAAAGACTCTTTTCTACATGTATTCATTTAATAATAAATCACAACACAGAGCTAGGGTAAATCTCTTTTCTAAATAGTGAATATTAAGGCCTGAATATTTTTGAAACTTCTTGCAGTGCTTTTACTGCAATTCTTTATTGTTACTAAATGTTATTAAGAAAATGTTATTTTATTTACAAATGCCAAACTTCTTATCACCTTCTCAGCTGTGTACTACATTTCTGTCTTTGATAAGATGAAACATCAATTTGTGGACTTAAGAACCAACATGTTGTAGTACTTTTTCTTTTTTTATGGTCTAAGTAGATATGTCTTCTATCAGATGTTCTTGCTATAGAAACAAACCATGTAGTCATTACATTTTAAAAAAAATTTCTTACATCTCATGCCTATGGTGGCTCATTGATTGTATGGTTAAGTGACTAACCATTTCAAAGTGTAACTAACAATTTAAAACACCAAACTGCCTCTTTAGACCTTTTTTTCAAGTTGTGTTTGCAAGGTTATGTGGCTTCCTGACAACCAATATTAATTGCTTTAGTTTGCCCATTACTAGGCACATCACTGGACACAGTACCAACTGCTGCAAGTTAGACATTACTGGTTCTAATCTTGCTTCCACAGGCTGGCAGTGCAGCTCTTAGTGAATTTGATTTGAGGTTTGTGTGCATGTCCATTCTATTCATGAGATACTATTCTGACCACCCTATCTAAGAAGATAAGTACTGAGAGCAAACAGAAAGATTTTTGAATACAGGAATGATTGAAGGCATTCAACATAAAGAGTAAGGAGGTCATGTTACTTATCCTGAGTAATAAATAGTTTAGCTAAAATAACCTTTTTCATAATATAAGACCGAAGAATTGTTGAATTTAAAGGGCAACTGATGTTATATCAATGAGATGAAATTAAGTTTTTTACATAACATGTTATTAATCTGCTCACTCACTGACTAGGGGAAAGAAAGGATAGAGACCAAACAATTAGAAGTTATCTAAGTACCTAATTCTTTTCTAGTAAATGTTTTCACTTATAAAAGGAACTATGTTTTAGAGTTTTTGTTTGGTTTAGTCTTTTTTCATTTGTGGGTTTTTTGAGGGGGTAGGGGGTTGTTTTGTTGGGTTTTTTTTGTGGTGTTTTGGGTTTTTTAAGTCTCATGCTTTGTACATAAACCTAGCACTACCTGATGAAAATACTCTTACGTAGACCAGTTAATTTCTGTGTTACAGCCTGCGTTAGATTTTTTTTCAATGGTTCTCCTCACTGTTAAGCACCAGGGTCCTGATTATGGCAGACCAAATTTCTGATCTCGTAAAACTGGTTTTTAACCCCATTTCTATATTAGTTTAATACCTTTTGAAGTTGAAATAGTGATGCTTATTACTATGTTTACTGAGTCATTTTTAATTTTTAACCTTGGTAGAAGTTTGCTCTTGCTTCCCTTCCTCATGCTGCTATTTCTCTTCATCGTAGTGTTTTCTGCTGTAAGAAACCAAAATCAAAGATACAAGTTTTATATAATGGACTGCTGTTACAGACCTGTGACCATTTTAATGTTATCTTGCTGTGAGATCCAAACCTTGGTCTTACTATGGAGAATGGTCTACGTACTGATTTTTTTAAAGCATTACTTTAAAGCTGACAGTTCCATTATTCACAACAAATGGCAGAGCCTGAAGGGTAGCTTAGTTGCTTTGAAGCCTATGTTATGTGGGGACTGCAGGTGTCTACTATATTGACTCAGTGATGTGATGTGACCTTACAAATAGCCATCACTGAAGGAGGCAGACTGCTCCTTCTAAATGGGATTGACTGATAACTCTGTTGTTCTGATAACTCTGGTGATCGTGTGTAAAAGCAACCTGAGAACCTAACAGAGACATAAATGACATGGAAAAGAAAGACTAATGTAAGAGAACAGGAGACAGTGGATGGAAGAAATGGCTAAGTCCTGAGAAGTGCTGGATGTCTTCTAGACACTTATTTGATATTATAATATAAGGATAGACTTTTCCAATAGAGGAATAAGTGTTCAAAGTATTTCCATTGGCCATAGATTCTAAGAGAAAAGGAAATGGTTGTATGCTTAGTCCAGCATCTAAGTTGTCCATAGATGCCGTTGGGTTGTAGGAGTTTGTTCCTTGCTGAAGACTGCTGCCCAGCTTTGTTATTCCTTTATGATACTGTGTTTGTACCACTTTAGTGTAGCTCTTGGTAAACATTTGCAGACGGCTTTCAACTCACACAGCATGCAGCTTTTTGTTGGCTCAGTAATTAAAACAAACATGTTTGCTTTTCCCAGCTCTACTTGCTCCCCTATCCCACAATATACTGACTCTTAAAATGTATTTTATTCTCTTTAGCTATTTAACATTGAAAACTAGTACCAACTGATTAGATCCTATCTCAGATGCTCTGGCCTGCTTACTCCCTTTGTTCAGCCACTCCAGTGTCTGTTCCTCAAATTAAGCTGTGCACCTGGTGGTAGACTAGCTTTTCCATTTCCTCCTGCTGGATTGTGGAACAGGCTTCATCTCTGGAGAGTTCAAAAATATTTGTCAGAACTCCATTTTATTTATTCATGTATTTAATTTAAAGCAGTTATCTTTCAAAACCAGACTTGTCTGCTTTGTTTTGTTCCGTTGGGTGTTAATAGCTGTATATCGGTTTGTACGTTTGGTGAGAACAACTGTGTACTTTGCATATTTAACTAGCCTGAAGTAAAAATTCATGTTCCTTAATTAATGGCAACAGACAATTCCACTCTTATTCTGTAAATGCACACTATCTTTGTTCATTTCAGACTGTAAATTATATTGTTTGTGTAGCAGTCATCACAAGATTCAGGGATAGAGACTGAGCCTCTTCTCCAGTTTCAACTTTAACATTTAATGAAATATATATAAAGTACTTTTAATATATTTTAAACATATTTTACTTATATAAATACAGATAATATTTATCTGATGATAATGAATATTACTGTCACCAACATTTCTGTTTATAGCTTAAGATATTTTATATTCAATAATATTTCTTTAATAAGTCTAATTCAGAAACTTGAGAGGTTTTTGAAGTAGGCTATGTAATACCATGCCACTGCATGAAGAAATAATACACTCACCAAATACTAAAAGCAAGTTAAAGCAGAATCAAAAAGCCAGATTTGAGTGAATCTTTATACAAAGCACAAAAAGATAATTATTGCTTTTTCTTATAAAAGATGGTTACAGTTTCTGGGAATATTTGTAAGGTCTCCTGGATGATTGCATGGTTTGCTAGTAGGAAAAAAAGTAGTTACTCCATTGTTGTGCTATGTTAGTAAGATCCTCCTCAAAATCAACTTTTGCCTTGCCATTTTATGTGAATACAATTATCTATCTATATTTATGCTGTGTTTTTAATTCAGTTCTATTTAGATAGGATTTTGACTTCTGAAAGATGTCTTTACCTCTAATAACATCTTTAATCTTCTGAATAATCATGCCTTGCATATTTGATCCAATGAATTCATCTTGGTTCATAGTATGCATTTACTTTTAGTCTTTAACATGGCCTCATATTAGTCTTCATGCTGTCCATGATTATTTTATCCTTTTATCCGCTCCTTTTAATTTCTCTTTGATGGGACACTTCTTTTTTTGTACTTTGTCTTCTAAAGCTAAATATTACTATTTGTATTTTTTCTTTTTCTGGAATATTTAAATCTAAATATGCTGTAATCAGTCTCATATGTGTTGTGTCATGACTCTGGACTAGTTGAAATTAGGAAAGAAAACCTCAACACTCACAAAACCCACAAAAACCTTCCAGGTTGTAAGGTTCTGACTCAAAGACTTCACTATGTGTTACATCTAAAAGTTTATCCTCTGCATCACTTCATGTTGTATAAATGAGAGCCTGCTGAAATCTCTCATTAGAACTTACTGCCTTACTGTCTTCCTCTCTAGTTTCACTGTACACATTTATAGTTCTTTGTGGCTTTCAAGCCCTTTGTATTTTAAAAAAAAAGAAAACCTCATGATGATTCCATAGTCGTCTTAGGCAACTGTACTGTTGTTCTGCAGTCCTTAATATTAGAAGAACCTTTTTAATGCCTACCTTCCATTTCTTCTTCTATTTAAACCTTTTTGTTTTCCTCTTTTTTTCATCACGTATTGTTTGCCAAAACCCTTTGAGTTTTTGCAGTTTACCAGCTTGTGTTCCCTAATTTTGTCCTCCTTCTGTTCCAACTTTTTTTTTTTTAAATAACTTTTTTTCTTGTCCTCTACTCATTCTTCTTGCTTTTTTCCAGTTTCTCTCCTGTTAACTTTGCATCTTTCTTGAAGTATAATGTCCCAAATAGTTTGTAAGGCCATCTGAAGTCTTGCATGTGGAAAAATAAAAGTATTGCCGCACAAGTCAGCTTATATTGGCATATATATTGTGTGTATGTTCTGTTATAATGCTTATTTTTTTCCACAAAAAATAAGTTTACTTTGTGAACAATTCTGCATCTCCAAGATCACAGACTTCACATGAAAAGATCATGTCTAGAGAGGACTCATTCTAAAACCAGAAGCTTAACAGCGACTTAGTGTTTGGTGGCAACTACTGCATTTTATATCATGCTAAAATAAAAAGGTGTTCTATTCTATGTTCAGTTGTGAATTGCTCATTGCTAGAATAAATAGATAACTTTGAAGGACCTCATGGGACAGTATTTATCAGGAAGCTGAGAAAGTGATTTTTGAGGCAGAACTGGAGTACCTTTTAAACAGTAAAAAGGTAGGAAGGAAACATGTCTGTTTGGATGATCATTAAACATTCCAGAAGCATGTCCAAAATCATACTTTTAAGTCTGAAGTTAATAATTGATTATGGGCAGATTTGGTCATTTTTCTTCTCTCAGTCTATAAACAGCTTTTTTCAAAAAAATTGTGTTCAGGTATTTGATTACTGTGTGTTTTGCTTGATCTTCAGCCAGATGTTTTCAGTTTGATAGCAGCCTAAAGGGAGTGTAATATTTGAAGTGAAACAGTTGATCCTTCTGAGAATGGAGACTTGGTGTAGAATTTGATTATCAGGTGCATTAAGAGAAAGGACAAACATTTGCGTAGGCACAGAGGCAGCTTTCTTTCATTGAGTTTCCCCCCATCCCAACTCATTTCATGGTTCAGATCCAGAAGATGGTCTTCCACTTGCCTGTATGTTGATGTGTTGGCATGCAGAAACAAGAAGAAAAAAGAATGCAACTGTTTTTAGGATCTAACATTTTGGAGCCTTCAAAGGCAGGCAAACTCTGTTTTCCTGATATGTAGAAAGGCTTGTGAATTCCCTTCATTCTGGGAAACTAACAACAATGGCAGCCTTTTTGAAGTGTTTGTATTTTAAAAATTTTAGTGAAGATAGTTAAATCTTGGGATGGATGTTTTTAAAAATAATTAGATGCTTGTAATTTGACATAAGAATCTGATGTTAACTATTCTGTGCAGTTGCTGCAGTATTGCTGTTGTGATGTCTATTGTTTTTAGTGATTTAACTTTTTGAAAAGTCATGTATACAATGAGATGAAAATTTAGAGACTGTGAAAGGAGAAGTTTCAGCTATTCCCTGTGGAAAATTTCCATCCCTTTTCTTCTCTCAGCAATGCAAAGATGTGGGGAAGAAGGGACCTGATTCACTTGAAGTCAGCATCTTTTTTGAGATGCCCTAGGGGCAGTTTCCAGTGAATAATCTAACAAGTAACCATTTCTGAAGGGTCCTGTTCATGTGTAATCCTCAGTCACATGTGTCTTTCCACTCATTCAACTCTTGCTGCTTGCAGCCCCTTCTGCATGTGGATTCAACTAGTCCTCTTAGGAGAGCTGCTGTATCCCTGCTTGGCCACATGGGTTTGGTAGGTTTGGGACAAGGTGTTTTATTTTCCTCTAAAAAGGTCTGTTTCCTTTCACAGATTAGCAGTGCTCTGGATTTTTTGAATTTTGACTGCAACATCTGTGGTTATATCCTCAGCTTCTGAACTTGTAGAGTTGTCCAAGTCTTTAAAGAACTAGGGCATATGTCATGTTTACTGTGATATGTTCTGTTGGGAGTTAACTTCATCTTTGCTTTTCCTATTTCCTACATTCTAAAATTATTCTGTGTTTCTTTCTACCTTTTCATACTGCTGCTCTTATGATTTTCCTCTACATGATTATTTGTGTTAAGTTTAAAATATTTAGCCTGTATTTGTATTTTCCACCATTTCAAACAAAATTTTGTGCTTATTTCAACCAGATGTTGCCAATGGGTGAGTTTCTTCTGGTCAAGTGAAGTACTCATTATGAAATTCTGCCCCCCCTCCCCCTATGTTTTTTAAAACATTGCTTTTTTTCTTTGACTTTCCTCTTCCCCAGCTCCTTCAACTGTTAAAATGGTTTCTACTGCCTGTCAAAGTACTAAGCCTTGCTAAGTCATAGGTTGTTTAAGCATTACAATATTCACAAATGTCTACCTACTTTGTTTGGTTTTTTTTTACACACACAGAAAGATCGACCAACACCCTAGCAACTTTCATCAGTTACCTCTTCCTTATTGTATCCCTAATACTCCATTTTCATTTATAACCCATTTAAAAGTGTGCTGTACATCCTGCTTGCTTTTTGTTCATGTTGTATTATTTTTCCACTCTGTTGTCCTTTGCTCATCTAATGCTGATTGGTTTTTCTTTTTGTTGGTGTATTTTCAAATTAGTAGTGATTTGAATGCCATAACGGTAACTAGGTCTCACATCTGTCTGAACAGCATAGTGAAAACACAGTCTGTCCGTCCCATGTCCTGTCCCCACCTGTGTCGTCATGTCTGTCCGTCCCCCCATTCCCCCTGCTCCGCCCCAGTTGTCTCTGTCTGGCAAGGGTGAGGTGGAGGGACATGGCCTTTTTCTTCTATTGTGATGGATCACCTTGTCCCCCTCTCCCAATAGAGAGAAAACACCTTTTCTTGTGAAAAAGTAACAGCCGAGGCATCTATCTGGCTGATGCTGGTAATAAGTAGTGTTGTATGTATTTTCTCTGAAATCTATCATTATTATTATTGGAGTCAGACCAGTGTTGGACATCTTAGTTTACTTTGCAAAATGACATTTGCCTTTGGTAATACAGAAGAGAGAAGCTCGGTTTACTTACACAGCTTTTTGGTCTATAACTTCTACCTTCATGTGTCTTTTCTTGGAAAAATACGTTTAAGCTGTGAAAGCTATCATACTTCAGTATCTACAAAATTTTTAGATTTTATTGAGGTTTCTGGGACAAGCTTTCATTAGTCAAGGATGGCAGATATAAAGCAGGCATCAGTTGTTTGGTGGAAAATTGCTTCAGATTGACATTACTGAAGTTTTTTATAGGATTTGACAAGTATTTGACATTGCCATATTTAGAGATGTCCCCATTATTTGCTCTAATTTAATCAACTGATTTAATTAACATCTTTGTACTGTAATCAAGAAGCTCTCAGGCTTAAAAAAATTTTTTTAATTCCTAATCTTTTCAGAAAGTTAAATAGTTACTTTTCTGGTGAAGAATTTCTGATGTTTTAAATTTATTTTATTTTTATGTGTCTATCTACCTACCTATCTTTATTTAATTCTGAGAACAATCCTGTGAATTGGGAATGTACTATTGTCCTTGTTTTGGTGGGAGCTGAGCTGACCTGGCTCTTGACAGGACATCCATCATCTGAACACACATCCATTGGCTGAAAAAGTAGAAATTTCCATTCCAAACAAGAAGGTGGTTGGTGTGAGCAGATGAGGGTGTGGGAAGACTGAGGGCTGGGCACGTAGAAGTGGTGATGTGGAACAGTGCTTAGCTTTACTTGTAGGCAGCACTGTGCTTTACTTGTAGGCAGCTGGTAACAAAAATGTAAGCTGCAACTGTAAGTACCTAGAAATGGAGTTTGCAATATCTGAGGTGTAATGAAGTACTTAAGCAGTTATTTGCGAAATGGATAAATTCATTCCGCTCCCTGGTATTTTGTCTGAAGGACTGGAATCCATGGGAGTGCCTTCATCACTGAGCTGTATAGTAATGCTCCACTTTCATCCATGCTGATAAATTCTGTCTGGTTTAATCAGTCTTCCATGTCTATTTTTTACTCCTGCTGTACAGGTATTCCAGGCTTCCTCCTCATCTTCCATTTCTCTCTGCTTTGTGGGTAGAGAAGTCACGGGAGAGAGATTTTTAATCTTCCTGATCTGCTTTGAAGTTAAATGAGTGAATTATATTCCTCCAGAATATTTTTACAAAAGAGTATATTTTTCTGAATTAAATCTGTAGCTGCAGCCCTTATTAATGAACTCGAGTGTTAACGGGCACTGAATCTGAACTGACTCAACCAGGGATAAAATTTAGGGATAAAGGTGCTTAGTGCTGGCATTCTGATAGGATTTCAGTGTGGAATAGCTAGATGTTAAGCCATCCATCTCTGACAAAATGGGAGCAGTTTTGGGCATGCTTGGAAACATAACTCAGTATGGCTCTAGAACTCCACTGAGAAAAACTTATGTGCCCATAAGATCTTAGGTGCTGAAGGGTAGACTAGGAGTTCAGGGATTAGTTTTCTGTCCAAACTAAGATGACCTCACTTGTAGGTAATTCCTTGAGGTGTTTACTTCTGGTTTTACAATTTTGAAGATGTGCAGTATAATAAGGATTTATACTATCTGGCAAAATGTTCCTATTTTACAAGGAAATTGAGGAATCTCCTCTGTGCTCATATTAGTGATAGTGATTTTACTATCAGTTCACCTGTCCACTGACTGACAGAGTGAACTGAAGCTTGGCAATTCACAGCTTGCTTCTTGTGTCTGATAAAGAAAAATCAACTTTACCAGTAGTTTCCGTATAAATCTTCTGTATCTATGTCTAATTGTAAGGACCGCTCTTTTCCCCCCCCCCCCCCATAAATCATGTCTGTGCTTTGTCAGGTAATAGTAATTCTGAAATAGCTGTTAAGATGTGCATTTAGCACTGTTTGTCTCATTAAGGAGAACAGGTTAGAATTTGTTGACTGCAATAATAACAGTAAGCAAACAGTTTTTTGCTAAGAAGAAAAGATTTCTTACTGATATCTGTTGATTATAAGGAAAGCAAAGGCAATGTGGAGACTTGCAAAGCTCTACATCCTTTGTAAATAAGCAGCTGTATTGTGTTTTATATAAAGAACACAAAGTCTGCTTAGATGGCTTTGTATCTTTAACAATGTTAAATATTAAAATATAGAGTAGAAAATTGCTGAAAAACTAACAGTACAAAAGATGTTAATCTGAAAATATGTACAAGAATTTAATTCTGTTTAATTTTACTGAGGGGGGAATGATAACTATATATATTTTTTTAATATTTGACAAAACAGATTATTTCACTCAACTATGTTTCAAGGCTACATAGTTATGTCATTAAAAAAATAAGTTATTTCAGAATGTTTTTCAACTGTATTTTGTCCAGGGCTAGAGCAGTTTTGGGAGAATGAATGCTTTTGGCTTGTTTCAGTTGCCGGTAATCTTACTAGTTTATGGGATCTTTTGAAAGTTACTTTTTTGCTATTCTCCTGTGGGTAGTAAATTGATGTAATAAATTGCATATGCGTGGTTAAGGGATAGCATTTTGGCCTCTGGAATTATCATTACTTTGGATAATCAATAAGATGGAAAATGCAGCTCAGGATGTGATTATCTGGCACTCAAACTTGTGTTTTGACGTGCTGTCAACCAGGGATCCCAAGTCTCTTTTCTATGGATTTGCCCCCTAGTCTGTCTTTAACCTTTGCCAGTGCATGAGTTTGTCCCCAGGTGCAAGACTTAACATTTGTTTGAGATTCTTAACAGCTTAATCTTTCAGGTTGTTGAGCTCCCTCTGAATGTCAACCCAACCCTCAAGGCTATCAGCCATGTTCCCAGCCCACCTATTTGGAGAACGAGAGCACATTCTGTTCCGCTGTCCAGGGTGTTGAAGTTAAACTGTATTGATAGAGATCAGCGCCTGAGGAATGGCATCTGTAACAATGTGCTGTTTAAACTATGAGGAGTGCCCGTTAGACTTTGAAGTATTGACAAATACTCTTCAAACCTGGTAATCCAGAGAATTTCCTGCCCATCTTGCAGTTTACACTTCCCTACAATTTGGCAACGAAAGTACTAGGCGACTGCATTAAAAATGCTGCGGACTTTAAGGTAGACATCTCTGGTATTTTCCTTGTGCACTGAACCAGTCATTTCACCACAGAGGGCAGATTTATGAGGCATCATTTGCTATTTGCAAATGCATGTTGGCTGTTCCCAGTCACCTTGCTGCTGTTCTAGTGCTTGGAAGGGGCTTTCATGAGAACTTGTTGTATAATTTTTTGGGGACTGAGGTGAGGGTGGTCATCCTGTTATTCCCCAGGTGCTGCTGCTTCACTTTTTTGAAGGTGACTCTATACATTTGTTTTTTTCCAGGGCTATCCACCAGTCACCACTACTGTTCAGATGTGATAGGAAGGGACCCCTTGTCCAGCATAATATATTCATCCCATTAGATCCATAAACTAACATATTTCCTGTTTGCTTAAGTGGTCCTTAAGTTGATACTTCTTTCCTGAAGTAGTACACCTGTCCTCCAAACTCTACCACTAGGCACTGGGGCCTGAGAAGCCCAAGAGCAGACCTTGCTGGTAAAGACTGGTAAGATACTAAGTGTCTTAGCCTCTTTCATGTTCTTTGTCATTAGGTCTTTCCTCTCAGCAGCAGACCTATGTTGTCCTTGCTTGTGGAAGGATATCCAGTATGTTCATAGAATCCGTTCTTTTTGTTATTTGCATCTCTTGCTAGTTTCAGCTTCAGCTGTGGCTTATTTAGTTCTATCACTGCGCGCCTGGAAAATGCTTATGTGGTCTTCCTGCGTTAGCTTGTCTCAGGTTCCACCTTCTGTAAACTTCCTTTTTGTTTTTGAGCTTCCCCATTTAGCCAAATAGCAGATCAAATGGACCCTTCTCATCCTCTGTGGATGCTTTCCTTGATCTCTTGGGCACCTTTGTCATTCATGACAACCTCCTATCCTTGAATAAGCTGCAGTCCATTTTCCTATAATCCAGGGTTTTTTCTTTTTTCTATTTCTTGCCTTCCTCACTTCCTCTAGAAACTTAATCTCTACTGTCTCATGGTTGCTGTAGCCAAGACGGCTGCTGACTTTCACTTCCCTGATCAGGCTATTTTTTTTAAATTTATGACTAGAAGATCCAGTAGACCAACATTACTAGTCAGTTTGTTCAGCATTTGTGTCAATACTTATCCTCAGTGCATGTAAAATCTGAATTGGTTGTGCCCTACTGTGTTACTCTTCCAGCAAATGAACTGCTGGTTTTACTCCACCATGAAGACTAAGGATAAGTGTGTGAAAGCTCCCTCGTTGCCTTGTTCTGTGTGTGCCTCTCACCTCACATCTCTAGCACCTCAAGAGCTTGGTTTAGTCAGGTTTAGAAGATACCCTTCTCATGATTCCCAAATTTCTTTCGGTATGTAGAAGCAGTAATTAAGTACAAGTATAGTTTATGTGAGACTGAATATATTTGCCATCCAAAGGCAAATTACTTATTTGGCATATATCAGGTAAATGCTGTTTATGTTTCCATATATTCTGGCACACAAACATGATATAAATGTGATTTCTGTCTCGTCTAAAATTTAATTTGACCTAAATAATCAATGTACATCTATTAATCTATTTCTTTTTCACCATAGAGATACTTGTGTTGAGTTGCTTGCATTTCCCATTCTGCATATCTTAGAATCAAAATTAAAAAAAACCCAAAACAGTATTGTATTGTGATAAGTGATCTGTACTGGTGGTAGGTGCAGCATAGGAAACAAAAGTCTGATCTAATGGCATGTGTTGAAAAGCAGTAGCTAATGTTTTGGCTAGCTTGTTAGCCAAGCTTTAAAAAGGAAAAAAATACACTAAACAAACACAAAAAACCTCCCAACACCCAGAATCCACAAAAAAACCAGAAATGCTGCAGCTTTTCAGATGGTTTTCAGGAATAGACCATTATAATGGTGATGGTGTATATTAATTCAATATTGTCTATTTAAGTCTTCAGAAGCATTGTATTTCTTCTGGGGATGAAGTTTTATGAGAAAGATCCAAGAATACAAGCTTGCTTCTTTTTTGTAGAGGATTTTTTAACTCTGCACTTAACTAGCTGAACATATTGTTAATATTCTATTCTTTTGAAAGGTGGAAATGAATACCTTGTGTAAGGTAATACTGTCTGCTTTGAATTATAATGAACACACAAAACATAAATAATCTGTTATTTCATCTTTAGGTTTTTAAATATTTATTTAGTGTGATTAGGTGTTTTTTTAGGTTTTGTCTGTATCATCTGTTTTAAAATATATCTTAAAACCTGACACAGGCTTCAAGCCGTCAAGAAGATGAACAAGTGGTCCTTGTCAGAACAGATCAAAGTGGAAGGGCATGGCCTGTGACAGCACCAGCTGAACCACTGGAGCCAAAAGGAGGACGTAGAAAGCGACAGATGGTAAGTTTTACAAATGTGAGTATTAAAGTGTAATTCTGAAATTATTCTGTAGCTTTATTTTTATGATGCCATAATTAATATGAGTGTCTTATCAGAATGTCAATAGGTAGTTAAAAAGTTCCTTTCAGAAGATGATTGTAATTAAATGTTAGAGTACATATTTATTAAGCATATATTAAGTTTATTTTGAGACTACATTTCCCTAGGGATCACTTTAGGGCTTATTTAAATGCACATTCAAGGAAAAAGTAAGTTTTTCAAGTTATCACAGTCAAGTAGTCTATATTACATAAGGTTATGTAAATAATGAAGATTAGCAGAGGTGAATGGTTCCAAAATAAGAAAGATTTTACTGAGACACGCAGGTCTCAGGGGCCGATTTTCCTTTTCTTCTGATCAAAAATACTGCTACTGCTGACAATAAAAATTACGACCTAATCTTTGTAACAGAGTGCTTTGGGGAACAGTGAAAAGCTTGGAGGCTGGAACAGTGTTTTATTCTTGAGATAATTGCTTACAATAGTAAATAAACTAATATTTCAATCTTCCTGGGATAAGAGGAGGTGACAATACCTCGTATTTCTAGCAGGTGTGTTCTTGATTATTAGGACAGGTAAGTTAGTGACACTGCTATGGAGGAGCGAAAGGCACAAGAGGGTGAGGAATTGGTTGTCATCCTCCTGTTGTTTCCATCTTGCTTTATGTTAATGACAATTCCTTGTGCTCCTTCAGGATTTAGTTTAATCCTGCCCTAAAGAACAAACTGTTCTCTTGTTGCCATCTTAGAGTGCACGTTTTCCCCGCATTTAAACAAGTTTTCCCCACATTTAAACAAGTTTTCAGTGCTGTCTGTGATTGCTGTGTTTCCGTAGGATCTGTGATTTGGCAATTCAAAAACTTCTGTAAATAATAGATTATTGTCTGGAATATTCCATTTTTGTGAGCTGATTAAACTGTTCCAGCAAATTACTGTATATCTTTCTGGAGTTGTAATGTTGCAGCTCTGATAGTTGAAGGATATAAAGGGTTTAGTGATTGTAGGAAGAGGCTATATTTTTATTTAGATGTACTGATGAAGTTGAAGAAAGGGGAAGATGTTATTTTCCTTAGGTCAAATGAAGCAACAATCCTAACCATTTCAGGTGTGCTTAGCTTGATTAATGATTCTTTAAACTTTTTGAAATGATTGGGATCTGAATTTTGTAGTTGATCTTTCTCACTAGGTTAATATTTATTTTCAATATGTTTGTTTCTAGGTCACTACTCATATAGATAAAGAAAGAGTAAGGTATTTTCAGGATGATGATAGTATGAACCTCACAGATTTGGTCAAAAATGAGAAGATGAAAACAGCAGAGGATCAAAACTCACTGTTCATGCGTATGGCATCAAAGGTAAGGTGTTGCGTGTATGGCTTTTTAAATAAGCATTTTATTGTTATATCAGGGAGGATGTGAGGCCTCCATGCTCTAGGTATCTTGCTTTTGTTGAAAATTCTGATTGTCTTGAATAATAAGTCTGTTACAAGATGGTCCTGGTAATTGTTATCGAAGTCATGGAAACCTGCATGCATGCAGGAAATATGTGCATTGAGTTTATTCATAGAGACAATTCTGCTGTTACTCTGCCTGTAGAATTTGATGTTTTTGAGGTGAACACTTTTAGAGTATGTTGTACATTAATAGGTTACTTATCCCCAACAAAGTAGGTTTTCCCCTAATTAGTGACAAATAAACCCAGCATTTTCTTAGTGTTTAGAATGTGTCTTCCATCTAGAAGTTACAAGAATCAATGTGATTTGAGGCAAACTACCTGAAATTTCACCAAAATGTCCTGGATAATGAGATAATTTATGCTCACAGTCTATACAGATTTATACATTGTAGTTTCATGAGTGATTCCACAGAAAAGAGTGGCCAGGTCACAGATACTGCAGTGCAAGTGGAAAGATTAATTTTTGTTATCCAAGCTGAGTATTTTCTGTGCTTGATATGAAAGCTTGATAGAGGTGATTTCCAATAGCTACAATATACAGTTTCTTTAGCATGCTTCAAATTTTACTAGGTTACTGCTTCAGTATTTTGTGCACCACTGAACAAGTTTTGAAAAAAATTGTTAGCATGGAATTAGTATCATCACAGACAAAATTTGTTTTTCCATTTGTCTAAAACAGACAAAATCTAGGTCCTGGAGAGTAGGTTTCGTTTTGTTTGTTTGTTTTTTTAAATTCTCCTCCTTCAGGCGATACTTAAAAGAATTGGAAAAGCCATGATAGTGCCCAGTAGAAAATATTTAACCTGATGCTATAAACCATTTGGTGGGAAGTTCTTTTGGAGAGATTATCAGAACTTAATGTGGTTTATGCATCTTCTCATTCAGCTGCTTCTGGTTCTGATTTTCTGGCACACTGACCTACTAAAAAAAATTATGCCCTTGAGGTCCAGTTAAATAAACACATCTTGTTGCCAGTATTTGACTTCCTTCTTTACCTTTCCTTCCAAAAAACCACCCTGAACACATAAATCTTTACTTCAAAACCTGTGCAATAGTGCAAGCTATTAACTGTAATTAAGCAGCATATTTGGCATTGAAACATTTACAAGTAAATGAAAATGTAAGGTCAAAATAAAACTTTGTACTATCCACATCACACGGTAATAAACATGACAAATAGAAATAGTTGCCATTTTCTCAAGGACCTTATTCATCTTGTGTTGTCTTGTCTCCATTAAGTCTTTTATTTAGAAGAGGTAACTTTTGTGAAAAATGGTGGGTTGGGGTGTGTATGTATGAATGTCTATATTAAAACATAAGTGGAATGGAATTTATAAAAAAATTTTTAACTAAAATCCAGGCATCGAAGGTGAGTTTGTAAATCAATATTAACACGTCTTTCTGAAATTATTATTAATGTGCTCAACTTGTCCTGGCTTTAGTCTGATGTTTTCATGTGACTGCTTCGACAGAACGGTTTACAGGATTGCTTTTTGTGCTTTGATTCTTTTCAGAGATGTGAAGATAAAAGCAGGCTAATTTTTGAGCTTCCTGAGTTTGGTAACAGCAAATGTTTGCAGTGCCCCTGTGAAGGCTTAGGAGAGAGGGCTCTCAAAAAGATAAATATTTTTTTTTTTCTTGTATTTTTCCAAACACAAATAAAAAGCCATTTGGAGTTTTCTGAGAAGCATGTGTCCATTTATACAGTAATGTACTTGTCTTGCCCCTGAAGTTTCTGAACTTTTTGAAAAGTATTGTTTGTGTATTCATACATTTATCGATTCCAAGGCTGTTCACTTAAACTGGAAATAATGTTTGAATTAGAGCATTGTTGAGGTGTCCTTGGTTTAGTTTTTGTATTTTTGACATTATATTAAGAAATTATTAATGCAAGGGAGACTAGCAAACTTAAAGAGAGATCAAAGATTCCTATATTACTTACTTTTGTAAGTCTTCAAAGGGAAAATTCTGATTATTTTTATTTGTATTTTTTCCTTTTTTTTTTTTTTAAAATTCAAATTTGAAATGCTGTGAATTTTCCAAGTTCTTGACGGAGACACTTAATGCAAGAGCAGCTATGTAAGAGATTCATTCAGCCCACTATTCTGTGTCCAGTAGTGGCTGCTTAGGAGAAGTATAAGAATGGGCCATATTTCCAATGATGCATCCTCTATGTACTTTCCTGGCCTTTGGCAATTTGGAAGTTTTTATGGTACCTCTGATATTTCTCTTGGCTTTTGGTTTATTGATAGTTGTGTTAGTTGGAAATTGGACTGAATACCCCCTGTTACTTGCTATCTGTGGCTCCTCATCTCCCATTTCATCATCTGTACCTATTGCTAAAAAGGCATGAGCTATAATTACTGAATTTGAAGAAAACATAAAACGAAATTCAGTATGCATAACATCTTTGGTTAGCATTCTCATACCTGCAGCTGATTCCTCAAAGATTTTAGTTACTTGCACTGTAAGGATTTCTGGGACAATGGAGAAATTTGATCCATTTAGGAATGGTGCAGAAATGGCCTGACTCACTGTTTTAAAATTAGAGGTTCTGTACAAATGAGGGTGGACTTTGGCAATTGAACTTCTGCATCCATATAGTAGAGGAAAATGAAATATAGTGTTTAACAGTCCTTAACTTCTATAAAGAGACAATTATGAAGAAGTGTGGAGTCTATTTAGTGGGAATTTAAAATGAATATGGAAAAGAGAAATGCTTACAGGTTATGAGAGACTCTCTAGTACTCAGTGCTAACTGCACATGTATGCCACTGGTTCAGACATTCTAAGGGTGTGAACACCCTCCCAAAATGGGATAAAAATTTATTTATTTATTTATTTATTTATTTAAAAAATAAATTCAAGGGTGGGTGAACAGAAGAATAAAGATCTTCTGGAGGTTAAAAGAAAAATCAAATCCAGAATCCAACTGTTATTTAAAAAGTACTTGTCATGTCCAAGTAAGGAGAATGGAAAAGAGTGTGAGCCTAGCAGGCTTAGAAATAAATTTTGATAAGAAAGATTGAAAAATTATTTTCAGGGAATTACTTTAAGTAATTATTTTGAGTTTGCTAAAAGTATAAAACTAGGAGTTAAACTCATTGGAAGCAAGAAGCTTGAAGAAATGTGATGTTGAAAAAACCTGATCAAGGTATAATTAGAGCATTTAGGAAAGGTAAGAGTGTACCAGAAGAACTAATGAACTGGTTGTATTAATATTGTCTATAAATGAGGTCAGAGTGATTCGTTTGCCTGAACCATTATTTACAGGCAACAAGTGAAAAAACTGTGTGAAGTTAACAGTGTCAGTAAAATGAATTTTAGCTCAAATTTTATAGAAATGCATTATTTTAAAAAGAAACCTGAATTTGAGATGAAGAATAATAACAAATTACTAAAACTGAATGGTCCTCACTTAAGTGGTCTGAAAGAAGGCAGATGTGACATGCAGAACTATGAACTGCTGAGTGTAATCTTTATTCATCCCGAGGAATTGAAGATAGCAAGTATAATGGCAATCTTTAAAAAGAAAACAGAGGGCAGAAGTAAATGGTTGTTTTTTGTTATAAAAGGAGGGTACAAGTGGATTCATAAGGAATCTCTTCTGTTCAACACATACATAAACCATCTGGAGGAAGGGATACTTGATGACCTGACAATTTGTTATTATTACATAGTTATTCAGGACTGTCATAAGTAGAGGGCACTGTAAATTGTAAATTATAGAATTTTAAAACACAAAGCTGGGATTTTTCTAACATTGTGAAACTAGTATCTGAACTAATTCTTAAGATTCACTTTAGCAAGTCGCTGGAGAGAGGGGTGTGAATCATCTGTCCTATTTTGAATGCTGTCTGAAAGACATTATGGGTATAAATGAAATTACAATGTCTAGCTCAGACAGAGGTGATTATCTTATAGACTTCTCAAATAAGGAGAAAGAGATCCCACCACAGGTATTGAGACAATAAATTCAGATGAAAGTCAGGGTTGATGAATGCAAAATGACAGTAATCGTGAAGCTGAGTGAAGCCATAACTGTGCATATACCACAAGAGGCTGTTACTGCTTGATTTGAGAGTCATTGCGAGTCTGCAAACATCGTCTCAGTGCTGGTGTGATTAAAAGGAGAAACAGGATTTTGGAGATTGTGAAAAAAGGGAATTTAGGACCAATTGAAAACATATAAGACTAGTGTAGTGTACCCATATCTTGAATGCTACCCAAGCTCATAAATCATAATATCCTATGGTCAAAGGCACAGAGTGGTGGGCATTTGAAGAAGACCCAAGTAAGAGTATTTCTTCAGTTTGGGAGTGGGGGGGAAGGCAACTGGTAGATGAGAACACACAGTTAATTAGCATAAAAGTTTAATAGAAAACAACTATTTTTGTTTCTTATATGTGAAGTGGTCACAGAGCAGAATTTAACATGAAGAAGGGTTTTGGATTTTTTTTTTTTTTTTTTTTTTTCTCCAGTGAAGAAGGAATTTGTAGAACTTGTGCTATAGAGCATGAGATGCTGTGGAGGCTTTAATTGTGAGTGGGAGGAAAAAAAGATACAGGAACTTTGTGAAGTACAGTTTCACTGGTAAATATTAAATAGGGAGATTTAGATAGGCTTTTGGCTCAGGATTTCAACAGTGAAATGCTGAGAGCTGCAAGTGTGTAGCAGAAGTGACAGGTCTATGTGCTTTGTTTATGCTTTTTCCCATATGTTTTAGCCTTTGCTGGAGATGGATTTTTCAGCATAAAATGATCACACTGGGTTAGAGCAAGGAGCTGAGTTTAGTAAGTTTTATTCTAAAGGCTTCTTTCTTTTGTTTTGTTGGGTTTTGTGGTTTTTGTTTTTTTTATTGGTTTTGTTTACTTTTTAATAATGTTACAAGAATGTATTGTTTCCTGGCTTATGCAACTGCTTTATTTTAGTTTGGGAAGGCTCTGAAGTTCCTACTGGATTCAGTAAGCTCTAGGTCAGATGCTATGTACTGTGTTTCTTTTGTTATTAGGCAAAGATAAACTGTCACATTATTTTATTAGAACAAACTTCTTGAATGAAGAACTAGCTCTTGATGAATATTTAAGATTGAGCTATATTATTTATTTACTAGCTAAGCGTGCTGGAGCATGTGCTCAAAGTAGATGTTTTTGTCAATTACTGTTGCAATGGATTTTTAGTTGTCCAAATTTTAATTCATGGTACTGAAGTCTTCCAGTCCCATGCAAGTCCCATTTAGGTTTTGAAGGTATTTGAATCTGTCACGTTTCAGAAGAGTGATGGGAGGAAACTGCTGAAAGTCTGTAAATTATATCATACCTAGGATGGGAGAAGGGAGATCCTATCCCTTAACTTCTGTTGAAAAACTTCATCTTAGCAGTCTGAGCTGCTTTTGTTGAGTGATTGTTGTAATTTTCTAGGAGTGGCTATTGGGATAGAAGTTATCCACCGCGGACAAGGCAATTGCTTTTGAAGAATACAGCATATATTTTTACCACAAATTTCCAATAAGGACCTCTACTGCACAATTGCTTCTTATTACAGTGATGTTTTGCCTTCCATAAATTCTAATGTCAAATCTGATGACAATATAATTTGCAGGAAAACAGATGTTTGTGTGGCTCATCCTTAGGTTCAGTTGGATGCCTCTTTTCAGCTGAATTGAAAACAAACCAAGATTTGTTTGAATTACCAAAATTAATTATTTTAATAAAAATTGCTGGCTACTCAGCCAAGTAAAAAGAAAAGTTAAATTACAAACTTAAGAAGCTTCTCCTACCATAATATAGCCAAATATGTCTGGTTTTAGTTTGGTTTTTTTTTGTTTTAGATCTTCTATCTTATGGTCATACTATGTTTTTCCACATTGTCTATATCTTGTTCAGTGCAGTGAATGTTCGGTGTCTATCAGCAAGGTGGCTCTCCAGTCCTTACAACTCACTGATTATGTAGTGTGAACACCCTTATTGCCACCTTTAATCCAATGTGAACAGAGAAGTCTAAACAGTCCTGGACTTCATCACCTCTGTCTTGTGTAGTGTTTCCTCCTACTCCTGTGACATGTTGGACTAGCTAGCAGTGTATGTCCCCATACAATCATGGCTGTGGCCAGCCCTGGTTACCACTGAGCATATAGACTACAGCACTACTATTTCCTTCATGGATTTTCCCAGGGCTTTTATCACTGTGCCAAAAAGGAAATTCCAGCGGAAATGGAGACGGAATGAGAAAGACAGACCAGCATGTTTTCTGGCTTTTACAGCTGAATGCTCTGCTCCACATGAATATTACTTTCCTGATATTTTAGTGTTTTAATGGTATTTCAAATGATATACAGGTTAGTTGTTATGAATCTCTGAAGATAATGACATAATTGTAGTTTTATGAAGGGATATGGGGATGTTGAAATAGAAAGATATAATTAATAGAAGGATTTACTTACTTAAATGAGACTTGGAAGAAATGTCAGTACATAGACCCAAAATCTCTATCCATGAAACCTCTGTTTAATCCTGTTGGTAAGTGACGGTCTATATATCATTATCTCATGTGTCTTCCACTCACATTCATAGACTAAACATCTGTTGCGGTCAAACCATACTCGTCCTTATAAGTCTTTTTCCCACCTGTAAAGTTTCCTTTTCTCAAGAGCTCTATGAGATCTGAGGGAGGGAATATGCCATCTCATTGCTATTTATGTGCCTGTTGAGCCTATGTTTTAAGTTTAGATGAAAAGAAAATTCTGATTTACCATTTTTCTTTTGCCCACTCTTTTTCTAATCGGGGTTCTAATACAACCTTGTTGTACTTAAGGCTCTTACCTCCTGTTACCTTTTGGCTTCTGTTTGAAGCAGGTTGATGTGGACTCCAGTTACCTTGGACAATTTGAAATACGTCCTCTCCCACAGCTGTCCCGCGCATACTCTTATGTCAAATTTATGAATATAATGAAAAACTTCAAATTTTAATTTTCAGTGGTGAAAAAGCTTTTTAAAAACAATTAGAAACCCAACACTAATCTTCTTGATATATAGTAAAATGCAGACCTTAAAGTCTAATTCTTTCATATTTCACTGTTGTGCCTAAAGGAAAAAAAAAACTTTTTTGAAATGACTGTATTTCTACTTTTTACTGTCTTCAGCTTGGAAAGCAGATTGGGTCCTCACTGCTACAGAAGCATGACTATAGGATACAAAAAAGTCAAGTATTTCAAAAAGTATTTTTTTTCCCTGACAGTTTTAGAGTACAGAATATTTTTAGCGTACAAAATATGTGTGAAGTCTTAGGTTTTCACTACTGATAACTTTAAGTACCCTGTCTGTAGTTCCTTCTGCCCTTGACTGTTGTAAGTAGTTCAGTTTTCCCAAATTCATGCTGTTAAGACTTATGTAATCCTTTCACTAATAGATGTCAATAGCTGCTTGTGGGTGTATAGAGACTGATTTCTAGAACATTACCTCAATAACGATTTCTATAACATTACCTCAATAGAAATTACCTTCTATTTGTACACATAAATTCTTCTAAGGCATTTTTTTGCCTTTTTGATTACTTTTTGCTAAGAGAAAGAGAGAAAGATTTAAGTTATGGTGTTCATCAGACCATTTAAATTTTGGTCGTAAACTTGTTTTATTTAAAAATCTCCGTGGTAATCCATAACATGAATTTAAGCATTGAAAAATATAGAACTGAGTTAGTAATGCTGACCTTCATTTATGGATTTAATAAAGAGATATGCTATTATTATGTTTGCAAAAAGGGAATTTGCCTTTACTTCAGTCTGGTCTGTAAAATGGAAAATTGCTTTCATCCTCATTGTTTTTACTTGCTGTGCAAACCTACCTGTTGTTCATCTTTGCATTTGCATCACCATAAACCAAAATAATAGTCTAGAAACACTTTAAAAGCTGAAGTGAAAAATGCAGAATGTTGCTGCTGCTACTATTATGTAATAAACCTTTTTCTTCTCTTTCGTCACATGGTGAAACCATTCTAGCATAGTATTTAATAGAGATGATAGAACTCTAGCAAAGCTCTGGTGCACTGTTGCCTTTTACATTTACTTAAAGATCTGAGCATGTGTATGCTTTGCTGTAAAAAAAAATAATGTGAAAACCCAAGAGAAAATTATTTCAGACACCTTGTTCTATATTCTGGTACATTTCAGTTCAATGCACTGAACAACCTTCTGTGTATATTGTGTGGACGCAAAGTTAAAGCTGTTCCTGCATGCAGAAACACATCAATGGCAGTGACAGCTGGATTAGGAGAGACAGGAGGAACTGTGCAGATGCAGCCCATATTAAATGGCTGCATAAGCATTTGGTGTTCTTCCTGAATTATGTTAAAAAATATGCTGCAAATGAAGACTTGTGCAAGACAGTCTTTTCTAGGCATTAATGTTATGGCCAGGGATAACTGTGAAGTTAATTGCTAATTATGCTTTTAATAACAGAATTCTGTGGCTGAAGGTATTTTGTTTGGCATACATTTCATTTCATTGTCTTGCATATAAAGTTTTATCAGTCCTAATAACTAATTATAGCAAAAATCTACATTTTTCATTTCAAATAACTGAAACAAAAAGGAGCATGGTCCGTAACCATTGAGCAGTATTCTGCTGTCTGTTGCTTGACTTTTGTTCTCAAAGGTAGGCCTGGACTACCTTGCTCATCAGCTTGATTCACAATATTTTCCTGTCAGTGACATAGGCCTTAAAAACCCTGATAACTTAAAATCCTTTGATACTATTTGATTAAAATATTATTTATGTCACTGTAATGATAGGTTTGGGAAATGCCTATGTGCTGAATTATATGTTGAATTAAACCTACAAATTCAGATGTCTCTGTTTGTAGGGAGATTGGAATTGTAATAAATCAGCATGATAAAATTCTGCTTTGATTTGGTTTAAGCAAATGCTGTTTGAGATCAGAAAGACTGTTTTCCAAGGTGATTTTGTGGTAAGCAATACGTGCTAAATGCTGAATAAATTTAAATGTGATGAGATGTATTCATATGTCACTCAGGTTTATATTCTAAAGTAATAGTTTATTCTTCTTTACTGCAGCTTCCCAAAATATATTGAGTACAACATTCCACGAATATTAACTCTGTCATTTAAAATTGAAGACGTCAGTGTTGCCATGACAATTTAAAACCAAACTGATACGTTTTATACAATCTATAGACTTTTTTTCACAAATTTTCTGAGCAGATGCAGTTTTATTAGCTTATATGGAAGTAACTTTAACTATGATTGCGTTAGCGAGAAAAGAGGAAAAGCAGAAGTTCGATAGTTTGCATACAAAGTAGAACAAGAAAATAAGCAGAAAAGTAAGCGTACATAAAAGCTGAAAATAACCCACACAAGAAAGATGCAGGTATATTTTGTTACCCTGCTAATTGTGCTTAATGGAATTTCTTGTTTCATCCCCAAATTTCAGAGGAAATTTGAAGAGGAGAAAGAAGTGTACTCAAGGTATTATATGGAAATAATCCCTGATGATTAGGAGTACTGTCTCTTGAGGCTTCCTTTCAATATCACAATGATATTAAATTCTGTACTAGGGCTTTCTTTTCAAAGGGTGCACCCAAAGAGCAACAAACTATAGCAGTAGAGGGAATGATGAGAGACACAACACCCAGCACACTTCAGGTAGAGTGTGTAGGCAGCCAGCAGTGTATAAGACTCCTCGGGTTTTCAAATAAGGAAAACAAAATCAGTTTAAAATTAAGTGATGAGATACAGTTCTGGTGATCTGAACATGTGTTGGCAGAAAAATGAGGCTGACCCTGGAGTGTACCTTGCACAGATCTGCAAGAGTTACTTTAGGAGGTGCCTGATGGCTTCAGTAACGTAAAAAATTAAAAAAGACATTATTTTATAAACAGAATTTTATATAATGAAATTATTCATGTAATATATTTAGATTATTCATAGTAATTATCATGTTAAGGATTTCATCAGCAAATACAACATTGTAATTTTTCCCTCTCTCAAGTCATTCTCATTTATGCATAGTCAGATGCTGATCTCTTTCTGAATTCCTGTGCAGAATGGTTAGAGATATCTTGCCTTTTCTTGGGTTTTGGCCACATTTGCACTGTATTTGAGCTTTCCAAATGAGAGCCCAGAGGGTGATTTTTATCTGCTCCTGAGAGAAGTTTGGATGTCTTCCCTGACTGCTGTTTCAGTGTTTGTGTATTACAGGCCTTTCTTGGCCAGGACAAGCAAAATTGTGATGCTGTCTCTGTTGGTCAAACCAAAACTGCATCCTGATTGTTGTCAGATGGATGGTAGCAATTGCACAGTTGCATAATTATGCTATGAAGTGTAGGAGGCTATGTCATTTTGCCTGGTACCAAGAGTCCTAAAGCCACCTGTGTGTTCTCTGGTTAATTGGTACTTGCCAAAAGACAAAGGAAAGTTGGAAAATAGAGGGTGCATACAAAGGAAGAATGTGGCAAAATAGCCCGTAACACAAAAGTGAAACGGGAAAGAGAAGACAAGGGACTGTGGAGATGATCTGTCTTATGAGCACATCAGTTTAGGACCTCTGGTTTTGGCCAGTGTCTGGTAGGAACAAGGACTTGAGGTGCACTGCCTGTATAGATGTCTGAATTTCATATATTAAATTTAGGCAGTGATATATCGAAGTGACTTCCTACTTCTTTCTGACCTCTGTGCAGCGCATGAAATACGGCAAGGGCAATATCAAGCAGAATTAAGAATGTTGAGGGAAGTGAATACACAACTCCAGAATGCATTGCCTTTCATGTTTAACAGGTGTGATGCTTCAGCTGATACAGAACAGCAGCTTTCCAGCAACTCTTAATACATCAGAATAGTTCCTCATTTGGATTTGTACTAGCTTTGTCTTTTGTATGGAAGAAGATATGTATGAAACAAAACAGTTTTTAAATGATTACTTGCTTTCCTTATGGCATTTGGGAGAACACTTTCTTCCTCTTTATTCAATTCCCCTTTAACATTTTTTGGAGAGATTTCATTACAGCCAAATAATGCAATTGACAGAACACACTGGGCACCTTATTGTAAGAGCATAATTTTTTTAAAGGAGACTTTCAATTTTTTTTCCCAAATAACTTTTCAAAAAGCCAGTATTTAGAGTAGCAGATAAAGAGTACTCTCTAGTCTGCCATGGTAGCAGCTATATTTTATTTTATTTCAGTTCTGACACACTGATGTTTGGCATTTGCAGGATTCAAGGAATAATCATATTTAAGGAATTCTGCCCTTAAATACATACATTTTTCTCATTGCTATGGGCAAGGAATATGTTAGTAATGTTTATTGCTTCTACTCCAATATTGCAGACTAAATGTCATTAGTCTTTGTTTGCTTGTTTTTAAGGCAGAAAACATTGCTAAATGGATTTTCCCATTTACATTAATATCATACCTTATTTCAGTAGGTGTACACAATTCTTGCTGGATGATATTTTTGCCTGGTTTTATGTTTCTTTACTTCCTGAAGTTTTTTTAGGTATGTTGGAAGGACACTATGGTAATAGGGGAGTTGCAAAGAAATTCTTATTCCTTTCATGGCTTTTGTTTTTAGAGGTGAAAGTATCCCCTTTTAACAGTCTTTTGAAGTCATCTAAAGGCTGTGATAAAACAGGGCAGGATATGAAGATTTAGGGACGGTGTGGCCATCTGTAACTTGGTCTCTGTCTCAGAACAGCGATATAATGGCACTTGTATTGATGTGCTAGACTTATGACTTGAATAAAGGTCTCATAAACTTCTACTTAAAGGTATGAAAAAGGGGGAAAAAAATAACACCTCATTTTTCTACTTTGTCCTCGTCTGTTTTAATTCCGCAAGGGAAGGGTATAGTGCTTGAAGAGCATCGAATTGGACATGAATTATTAATTACCTGGCTTTGTTTATTGCACAAGCAGGTTGAAATGTTTAAAATAACTTTTTTCTTAGACATTGCTTATTTTAAGCACTTATTGAATGCCTTTGAAGCTGGAGTGTTGGTTTCTTGAACTGCCCTGCATTCTTCATTTCTGTTATTCATTAGTATTGCAGTGTGATCTACAGTTTTGTTGCTCGTAGAAACTCTGTGGTAGAGGTAGTCTGAACCTGATCTGTGAATACTCCTCTAAATATCCCTTTACTATGATTTCTCCCCCACAAAATGCTGCATTGCTACTTACTTTTTCTTGTTCCTTTACTTCTCCAAAGTAATCTTGCATTTACATTCCTGAATGTACTTCATCTAACTCTATTGACCAACATATTACATTTTAAACCAGAAGTGAAGTGTTGTCTGGCTCCCATGGCCTCTAGTTGTACGAAGAGCTCTCCTGCACATCTTTTTACTTCCAGGAAAAATCCAATTTTTGTTTAAGACTCTCCACTGACTTACTCTAGCCTGATGCATTCATAGACCTTGGATGGGATCCAGGCTGCACTAGGAGCTTACATTGAATGGGTGATGTATGCACGTGATTCCACTTAAGTATATAGCTTGTTTAGTAATGTTAGAAGTGAAGGTATTATTTAATCCTTTCTACTGTATCCCTTCACTTTCTTCCCTTCACTGAGTGCTTAGTTTTGAATCCTGAAATACTACTGTTGGATTTCCAGGAAGCAATAGGAGAACTCTCTGGTGCAACTGGAGAATCTTTCTCACCATTCTTTTGGGTGATCCCAACTTTTCACAATGGATAGTTGGTTGGCTTATTTTTTAACTTTTCCTCTTTTTTTTTTTTTTTTCTTCTTATGCCTTTTTAGTTCACTTTTTAAGACTCCTGAATTGTGCTTGCTTTCACTGACTCCACTTGAGGTCTTGTATTGGACTTTATATTGAGTCACTGAATTCTGAATATTTTTTCATATTGCATTGAATATGATGCAGAAAGATACAATTCTTGAACAGAAACATCATTTCTTTTTGGTGAATTACCATTTGAAGTGTAGTGATCTTCTGTTGGTCATGACTGTACCAGGAGAACCCAAATCTGTCTTTAGACAGCACTTACTTTGTTAAAGTTTCCTGCTTTTTAGGTGAGCTTTCTGTTTTGGGTACCAGATGTCTCATTGTATACAGCACTTTACCCACTGTGGAAGAAAAGCATCATCCAGCCTATTTAATAAGATGAGTATTTCATCACAGGAGGATCTGTAGAGTATTTTTAAGGTGTTTTGAAAAGTGCTGTTGTTTAGAAGAGGTCATGCATAACAAACCAGGAATTGCATGACTACTACTATGCACAAGCAGAGCAAAATAGTAAAGGTATTGTGCTGCACGTGCTACTCTTGATAGCCAAGGTGTTCTGATTTCCATTCTTCCTTTTCTTTCTAGTCTGCCAGCTGTCTTGTTTCATGTATATTTGCATTCTCATGGCAGATATTTTTATATTAAAAATCTCTGAAGAAAATAGTAAACCTTTACTTTTGGTAATAACAAAATGGTGCTGTTCTGTGCTGTTATTTGGAGACTTTGCTTCAGTTATGATAGTATTCCTTTCAAATGACTTTGGCCAACATTGGTCCTTTGCTAGGGCTATCCCAGTCACTATTCAAAAATGTATTAGGATTTGTTGTGAAGACACTTCTACCATTTCCTTAGCAGTTCTTGGAGCAAAACTACTCATACATAAGTCTGTCAAGACTCCGAAGGACCAGCACCTCCAATATCAAGAAATCTGTATAGTGTACTGTTGTGGTTTTTTTTGTGTTTTTTTTTTTTTTCTCCCTGCCATTTTGATAAGGAGATTACTGAAACTATTCAAGGTAAAATTAGTCAAGTATAATCATAGAAGTATTGTAGCATTGGGTTTTCATTTAAAGAGGAAAAACTTGAAAAAATTCTTTTGAATGCTTTTTACATTTCCTTTATCTATAGGTGTTGAATGTTTAGGGTATGTTGTGGTTTAACCCGAGCCAGCAACTAAGCACCATGCAGCTGCTCACTCAGTCCTCCCTTCCTTTGGTGGGTTGAGGAGGCAAACTGGAGAAAAAGTAAAACTCATGGGTTGAGATAAGCACAGTTTAATTATTGAAATAAAATAAAATATTATAATAATATCAAGAATAGTAAGAACAGTAATAATTGTAATGAAAAGGGAGATACAAAAAAAGAGAGAGAAATAAAGCCCAAGAAAAACAAGTGGTGTACAAAGCAGTTCCTCACCACCTGCTGGTGGATGCCCAGCCAGTCCCCAAGAAGTGATCCACCACTCCTGGCCAACTCCCCCCAGATTATATACTGAGCATGACGTTCTATGGTATAGAATATCCCTTTGCTAGTTTGGGTCAGCTGTCCTGGCCGTGCTCCCTCCCAGCTGTGTGCTGCTTGCTGGCAGTGTGGGAAACTGAAAAATCTTTGACTTAGGATAAGCACTACTTAGCAATAACTAAAACATCAGTGCATTATCAACATTATTCTTGTACTAAATCCAAACCACAGCACTGTAACAGCTACTGGGAAGAAAATTAACTCCATCTCAGCTGAAACCAGGAGAGGGTATTAATGGGACATAATTTTCAAGTTGTGTAGCATGACCAAAGTAGAAAATGGAGAAGTACTTTCTTAAGTCCTTTAAAAAGTTAATCTTTACAGTCAAGACTTGCTAAGTAGATGTAGGCAAGATGTCATGGGATTTTTTTGTCATCAAAAAAAAAAAAAAAGATTAATAATGCCTAATGATATATATATATCTATATATAAAGTATTCTGTGAGTTACAAAGCTTAGTGAAATCTACTCACATGTGGGTTTGCATCCCATGACCTCCATATTTTCCTTGTTTTCCTTTCAATCCATTGTCTTTTGCTTCTATTGACATAAGTCCACCTTCTTACCATGTCCTCTATCACCTTGTGTCACCTTCAGTTCCTCCAGTTCTTATCTACAGGCTCCATTCTCCTAAATATGATCTAGGTGAGATGTATCCAGTTTGTTTGAGTTTCCACTGTTAAGATCCTGTAACATAACACTGACCCTCAAGCATGTCTTCATAACAAATATTGTTAGAGTTTCCTTTTAAATGTGGCACATGTAACTAATATATAGTAATTAATGATCAAACAAAATACCTGTGGATCATTCAGCCTTGTTTATGGTAATGTGCTAGTTGTGTTTGTTATCCATATCTAGCAACTGGTATACTCAAAGGTTAAAATTGAAGACAAAGACTGTTTTCTTCACAAAATGGCTTAGTACTATTCTCTTGATAAGAATAACTGTTGACGTTTTCACATAATATGAATATGAGGTGCAGAGATATGGTGTAGTTATTTCACAAGAAATGAGTTAATGGATAGTGAGAGTTGTAACAGGAGAGGAGGACAGGAAAGACAGAAATAAAATATATATGATACAAAAAATTGTACATCTATTTAAAGCTGAGGTTTTGTCAAGATAATATTGAAATACCTAGCCCTTAACTTGAGATGTAATATAGTAATATATTTCTCTCACTGGTGTCACACATCTGTATTTTAATACCTATGCTCTCAGGAGATGTACCTGGTGACTGCATGTGCTGCAGATGCCATATGGAAGGAGACAAGGTTACTGCTTATGTACTTTATACTTTACTCAATAATGGATACTACAAAGAGCTAAGTATTTTTTCTTGCTTATTTACACATACATGCATTTTTTTTCTGTATATCTTTTCAGCTCATGGAAAAAACTGACAGAGAATACTACACACTGGATGACATGTTTGTTTCCAAAGCAGCCAAAAGAGCGCGCAGTGGGGAAGAGGAAGAAATACAAAGAAGAAAAGCCATACGTGAGCACCAGCAGCTTGCTGCACGCATGGAAAAGTGCCCATACTGCTTTGATAGCAGTGAACTTTCTAAACATCTTATTATTGCAATTGGCACCAAGGTAAGAAAATAGCAATTTAACACAAATGTAAAAATAAAAAAGAAATAAGGAAAGCGGTGTTGATGTTAGAATGTCTAAGATTAACAATGAAATTGCTTCTGTGAAATGATTTATTGTTCTGCATCTTATTTGCCTTGCTCTTCCAATTGATTTCACAAATTCCTCAAGGGGGAGGCAGAAAAAGATATAAATCTGTCATGAATTTTAAAGCTGGTCTTTGGTATCAGAACTTCACGTTTGTAGATTTGAGGAAGATGAGAACAATAATGAAAGATCTGATGCAGAGGTTGGTTTGTGGAAGAGTAAATCACACTGCACTGGAGGAAATTTGAAATGGTAAAAAGCTGTTTGTCAATGATATAAAAGAAAATTAAGTGGAGAATTCAATTTTAAAACCTAAAATCCTTTGAAATAGAAGTTTGGTTTGGGGAACTTTCCCATTTCTGTTATGACTTTTAAAAGTTGGATTTATAACATCTGAAATGCTTCAGTATATGCTATTTTGTCATTCTGTCTTCAAAGTTTTTATTTATTATTGATGTTTTTAATTTGATTTGAAACTTTTTATATACCAAGTACTTAAGTGCACAGATATGTGTTATGGTACATTGCATTTATTTTTTTATATAGGTATATTTTATACATATCTATATATAAATGCAAACAGATCTGTATATGTGTGCATGTATCTGTATAGAAAGCTTTGGGTTGAAAGGGACCTCAAAGATCATCTAGTTCCAACCCCCTTGCCATGGGCAGGGACACCTTCTGCTAGACCAGGTTGCTCAAAGCCCCGTCCAACCTGGCCTTGAATGATTCCATGGAAGGGACATGCACAACCTCTCTGGGCAACTTGTTTCAGTGTCTCACCACCCTCATAGTGAAGAACTTAATTACATCTAATCTAAATCTACCCTCTTTCACTTTAAAACCATTACCCCTTGTCCTGTCACTTCATGCCCTTGTAAAGTGTCCCTCCCCATCTTTCCTGCAGCCCCCTTTAAGTACTGGAAGGCTGCTATAAGGCCTCCCTGGTACCTTCTCTTCTTCAGGCTGAACAACCCCAACTCTCTTAGCCTATTCTTACAAAGTAGGTGCTCCAGCCCTCTGTCTTTGTGGTCCTTCTGTGGACTTGCTGCAACAGGGACATGTCTTTCGTATGTTGGGCCCCCAGAGCTGAACACAGTACTCCAGGTGCTATTTCAGAAGAGTGGAGCAGAGGGGGAGAATCACCTTCCTTGACTTGCTGGTCACACTTCTTTTGGCACAGCCCAGCACATGGTTGGCTTTCTGGGCTGCAAGTGCATATTTCCAGGTCATGTTGAGCTTCTCATCAACCAACAGCCCCAAGCCCTTCTCCTCAGGGCTGCTCTCAATCCACTCATGGCCCAGCCTGTATTTGTGCTTGGAATTGCCTTGACCCATGTGCAGGACCTTGCACTTGGCCTTGTTGAACTTCATGACGTTTGCACATGCCCACCTCTCAAGCCTGTCAAGGTCCTTCTGAATGACGTCCCTTCGCTCCAGCGTGTTGACCACACCACACAGCTCGGTGTCACTGGCAGAGTTGCTGAGGGTGCACTCAATTCTGCTGTCCATGTTGCTGACAAAGATGTTAAACAGCACTGGTAAAATAAACATGGGTTAAAAATACTGACCCCTGAGGAACATTACTCATCACTGGTCTCCACTTGGACATTGAGCCATTGACTCTGTGTATATCTATGTGTTTATATATCTAATAGATAGTATACACAGAAGTATATCTTTATGTATATGCATTTTTTATATATATATATATATATATAAAAAAATTACTAAAAACCCACACAGATATATATCTATATTAAGAAAATGTACTGTAGTGGACTAAAGAGTGTGATTGCATAATAGTTAGGATACCAGCTGGTCTGTAAGGCTGATATTACTGCCTTGTTGGTGTAATTCCTCTCTGGATATTACTTATTCATTGGACCGATGGATATTGGGACTTTCTAAAATGACTAAAATTGCTAATACCTTACTGTAACTAGAAGGTAATGGCTTCTGTTGGTTTGAATTAGCAAACAATTTTTTTCTTAACCTCAGCAATAGGGAGGTTTTTAATATTAGGAAAATGGGCACTTCAGTTTTTATTTGCTTCTTATAGGTATACTTGTCTCTACCAAGTACCCAGTCCCTTACTGAAGGACACTGCCTGATAGCTCCTCTACAGCACCATACTGCAGCCACTTTGTTGGATGAAGACATCTGGGAAGAAATCCAGGTCAGCTGAGAAACTGTCTCATGTTTTACAGTGTTGTAAAATAATGTTGTTTTGAATAATAATATATTTGTGATAAGTACGTATTTTCATAATTTTCAGCCTGGCAGCTCTTATTCTGCCCCTTAGTGAAATCAGAAATTTTCACATTATGGATGAAAATTAGTGATCAGATATTGAAAAAGGGAGATGCAGGGTATACATTGAAGAAAAGTTCCCATTTATAAGCACTAGAAAAAAATTGCCTGTAATGCTGCAGAACCTCTGTCATTGGAAGTCTTTGAAACCAGGTTGGAGGAACATCTATGAGGGATGGTGCAGATACAACTGATCCTTTACAGGAAGTGGGATAATTGGCTTCACAGTTAGGATTTCCTTGGGAGTGCCAAGAAAAAGAAAAAGATTGTGAGGGCAGAAAAATCACTTATAATGGAATACAAACTTAATATATGTTGTTTACATATCATCAGGTTTTTTAAACTAATCTGTGGTTTTTGGGGGGATATCAACTGAGAGAGAACTCTCATTCTTTTTCAAATCAATGAGGTCCCTGTTAGAATCCTATTTCCTACTTTTTAAAAAAAGAATTGCTAGAATAAAGTTCCAAGCAGGATGGGTCATGCTTTCCAACTTCCTTATGAAAATGTTTTGAAGATTTTGAGTTCTGTTTCCTTTGGAAAAGGAAAATCAAGGGAGGAATGGTACAGGCTCTTCCTTAAGAGATTGACTGTGATTGTCAATTCCCCCTCTTCCCCACTGCCATCAGGATGATTAGAAGGGAAAAACAACTTAAAACCTCTTGCATATAAATATTGGAGATTGTTTCAGACTACAGGAAAGTCTCCATTGTTTGCAATTGCTGAGATTTAAAACCAGGTTAATTAATGAGTTTGAAATGGTTTAAGTAAGACTGGTCTTGCCTCAAGCCTGGCAGATGTGTTCTCTGACTTTCAGATTTGCTCCCTATGTTGATTCTCATGGCTGATGTAATTTTTATACAGTGTTTCCTAGTAAATTATGCTCCTCCCAAGCAGGAAGTGAAAGGAGTTCTTTTGTATAATGCCTAAGAAACTGAATAAGAAACAAATAAACACAAGTATGATCAGGAGGAACAATAGAGCAAGGGGAAAAGTGATAAATGTTTATTTTATATCTATTTATCCTAACCTCTTTTAACTAAATAGATGATAATTCTTCTAAATTTGTGTGAGAAGGAAAATAGGATAAAGAAAAGATAATCAAATGCAGTTCCTGTACTCAATGCTAGTCTTTTCCTTGCTAGAAAATGCAAGTAGTTGATAAAACCATTATCCATTGACCCTGTGAATATATTCATAGACAGTTTAAACATTTATTTGCAACAAAGAATTTTGGGAGGTGATGGACACAGATGTGGGGTTTTTTTAAATATTTTTTTTTATTTTTCAGCTTCTGTGTAATTCAGTAGGAGTCTGAAGGGCTTTATCAGGACTATAAGTACGCACTTACTCGGTGACTAAAGTAACTTTCTGATGTCAGAGCCATATTTTATATTGCTGTTGAGGGGAGAAAAATAATCACACTTTAAATACTCATGAAATGCTATATTAAGCACATGTTTTAGCTATCTATTTTTTCTGGGATTTTTTTTTTAAAGATATGCTGGATAAAGTGAGAAGGGTTCTTTTATACTGTATGCCTTCAAGCACTTGAATTTAACATATTGTGTGCTTTAGAGTGATGTGCTCACTTGCCAAAGACATGTACTTTTTTTTTAATATGAAAAGATGCAGGTCTTCACGTGTTCAGTATTGACTGAACTGTTACATGGACCAATGCCTTGTGCATCTGAGCATAAGCCAAGCCCTCTTATTTTCCCTTATGAATGGTTTTGTCCTTACCAGTACTAATTATACTTGATGTTTTGGCCTGCTCAGAATTTGGAGGAAAAGTGCAATGTATTTAAAAGCAAGAAAATGCAGTCTGGGAAACATTAGCTAACATCTGCAGATATTCTAGGCTTTTCAGTGGATTTCTATTTCAGTTGATACTGCAGGGTACACAGTTGCTTGCTTTGGTGTATTTCAGAGGTATAGGTCTGTGGGCCAGGGTGTGGAGGAGAAAACAACAAGCTGTTAATTCAGAGTTGCCTGTCACTCTGTGCAATCAAGTCTTGTATCAGTCCTGGTACGGTGATCTATTCACTGGGCAGTATCTTCTAGCTGTGTTTCATTGGTTGTGTTAGGGGGGTGGTGGTAGTGTTTTCTTGTCACAATATGGAGCAGTTTATTTGTGAGGAGAAATTCAGGGCACAAGGGCCCTGCTTTGAGACCTTAAATGCCTGGTTAAGATTATACTTGGCCAAGTTCCTTAGACTTCTAGTTTGATTCATGCTGTGCAAGATGACAAAGGGCTGTGGAGAAGAGCTCAATTTCTAGTCCTGTTGCATTGAAAGCCTGATAGTGATTTGTTTTCCATCTGGTTTACTTTAGTACTTGCTGATGTTTGTGGGTATTTGCTTGTTTGATTCATCAGCTCCCTGTTTACATTAAAATAGGGAATCTTAAACCTTTAGATGGGATTAGCCTTTTAATTGTGGTGTTTGTACTTCTGAGCATTAGAACAACCTACGATTTATGTGAGTTGTAGAGCTGTGGTACCTGGAGTCTGTAACGCTCATACAGTTTCAGTGATTTCTTGGCTTACACTGTGGAAATGATACAGGGAACATTTAATTTTTAAAAAAACAGTTTTCAAGATCTTGAGACATTTTTGAAAACAATTCACCCTGTCACAAAGTCAGATCTTTTGTGCATTTGAAAGTGAGTCTGAATGAGTCTCAGAAATCATCCCTCGTGCTTGATAATTTAGTTCAGCCTCTACATTGTAAGCTATAGAATGATGCCCTTGCATATCTTGGATGCCAATACCAACTTCCAAGAGTCAGGGAGCAGCAAGAGCAGGCTGCTCCACAGTAAGCTAAGTCAAGGGTGGAAGGCGATGGATGAGGCGGGTGGGGGAAGTCATTTCACTATCAAGAGTCAGTTCCATGTTACCCAAGCCCAGACAAGAGAGCATGTCCCATGAGAGTAGACAGAATCCTCTGTGGCCCACTGATGGTCAGGCAAGTATGCAGTGATGTCTTAGGTTCAAGGTCAAGTCAGCAAGTCAAGGCCAAGATGTCCTGGGTACACAGCTGGGCACAGGCATCCCTGAAACTTAGCTCAGGCAAGGACCAAAAGTGAGGGCCTGAACGTAATTGCAGCTTCTCAGTGATGGGGGGCAGGCCCCCACTTCTCACAGCTTTTCTTTTCACAACTTTTTGTTGCATATGATCCCAGCTTACAGCTGCAACATGTTAGAGCTGCCCTTCTGTATGGGCAGCCAGAGCCCCAGCAGGCAGAAGAGGCTGTTGAGTTTGTGTAGGGCCCTGACGCTGGAGCTAGCAGAATTATAAATTGAAATACTCTTTGAATAGATTCAGCACCTGATCCCTATGAATGGGAATGGGTAAGTGTACGTCGAGGCCAGATGTATTACATTTGGTTAACTTCCATACAGTGAAGATGGAGGTTCTAGTCATGGCTTTCTTTTGAGGCAATGTTAATATTTCCCTTAAAGGTCAGGCATGCCTAGTGGAAATGTCTTTTTTTTGTTGTTGTCATTTGTTTTTTGTTTGGGTTTTTTATGTTTTGTTTGTGGGGTTTTTTTTGTTTGTTTTTGAAACTGTGTAATGGAAAAGGAGTAGTGAAAGGATAATGGTATCTATAGTCAGTACAAGCCAAGACATGACCTTCTTAAAAATTGCAAGCTTGGGACCTATGATTAAAGCCAAGTTGTTTTATGGAGGATCATAGTTATGAAGTTCAACCTAGTTTTAATTTCAACTGTAAGAATACATACTATTTATTAAAATGGAGTTTGTATTGTTACTTATAATGTGCATTTCACAATAGTTTTTTTAGACTTCCTATGTTTGTATTATAGGAAATATAGTTCATATTAAATTGTTGAATAATACAGAATTTTCCTAGTATGTTTGCTGGTGTTATCCATTTGATTATGAGTTTATTCTGAATCTAATATTAGTGAAATAATATAAATTATTATATCTGAAAGTTTTGAAAAGTTAATTCAAATTATACATTATTTTTTTCTTTAAACAGATGTTTCGAAATGTGTTGGTGAAAATGTTTGAAGCTAAAGACTTGGACTGTGTGTTCCTAGAAACAAACATGGGTATGAAGAAACGGTATCACATGGTATATGAATGCATTCCTCTTCCAAAAGAAGTAGGAGATATGGCTCCAATCTACTTTAAGGTACATGAAAATGTTTTTTTTCTTAAATAACTTGAATGATTCATAATTCATCTATTTCTGGGAAAACATATTTTGATATTCAAGTACTGTTTTTGAAAAGATGTGTTCTTTGATCCTACTTCTTGATCCATTCTTTGATCGTATTCCTTGATATTAAAACAAGCCCTGTGAGGTAATTCTCTTTTTCAAGTAATCAGTGGAAGAGCTGTATGTCACTGTGCGGATGCCTTGACTCTAACTGCGCTAACAAATACTGGAAGAAGAAGAGAAAATTGTAGTTTCTTGAAGTGCTGTGAGGATTACAATACTTCTCATTTAAGTCCTGTAGTATAAACTTAAAACCCCATGCATGCACCTTGGCAAACAAAAAATGAGAAAGTAATGTCAACTTTTTAAAGAAATAACAATATATATTATTTCATCCTCATTTTATTTCATTAAGCCCAAATTTTACCTGTGTCTTAGGTCTCCAATGAACATTAAGACAGCATGATAGATATTTCTTCTATAGCTTTTCTGGTTTCTTCTCCCTGACCCTGTAAGGGGAGACTCACTGAAGCTTTTGCCTGGAACTGAGGCCTTTCAGTTTTCAGCAACTGGGTCATGATTTGCCTTTAACTAGTTTATTTTGTTCTTTGAAATATTATTTTTGTTTCCTGGAAATACGTGATTGGCTTCTGATGAAGGGGAGCAGTCAGGATGATGAACAACAATGCAGTAGCTTTTACCACATTTGAAACACTCCAACTGGTTGATTTCGTTGCTATGCTTCAAGTGCTGGTAAAACTTGTGTTTTGTTTGAATACTAAAGAAAAGGTGAAGTACAAAATTTAATGTCATGTAATTTGCATAAAACCTGCTTTCAGAAGTTTCCACCATTAAAATACACAGCAAATGAAATTTTAAAGGAACTTACAATACACTATATTCACTGCCATACTGTAGAGGATACAGGGGCACGCTTAAAGGTTTTTAAGCACAATCAGTCTTCTAAGCTGGATTCTCCTCTTAGTGTTTAAAGAAAAAAGGCTAATACAGTATAATGAGTTCATGAGAGGTTTTGTATGAGCTTGGTGAAAAGAGAATGTGACCTTTTAGTTGAAACTTGTTAGAGATAATTTGTGTCAGGCAAAAGTTAAATGTGAAAAAAAAAATAAAATAGAGGAACAGAATCAAGTGAGTTTGAAGATATTATATAGTACCTTTATAAAGTATGTAAGTTGTGGAAATCAGAAAGGCTGCCAAAAAATAAAGTTACTTTGTTAAGAAATGGTACTTGCGTTCGAATGTATGTCACTACATTGAAAAGTTAGTTCTTTGCTTGCTGTATGAAGGACTATTTTCATATGTAGATAAAATGATTTTTACAGAAAGCTATAATGGAGTCTGATGAAGAGTGGTCCATGAACAAGAAGTTAATTGATCTTTCCTCAAAAGATGTTCGGAAATCTGTAAGTAATGAGATATATTGAACACTGAATTTCTTAGCAAATTCTTCTTATCATTTTTCATTATTAACTGTTTCAAAGAGAGAAGAAAGGGAACACAAATTAGTGCATCAGGAGATGGCATAGGTATGATGAGATTTAAGAGTTTGACTGAACTCTTAACTGACATTAGGGAACAGATTCCTATTTATTTCAACACTTGGTGGACTGAGCTGGAAGCACTGGTTGAGAACGAAGATGGCAGTTTGAGGACATGCATAATTTTCTTGATTAGCTTTAAGAATTAAGGTAGATCAAAGATTTGCAAATTACTTTCTGGGAAAAAAAATGAGGTGTCTTTTTCATTGACCTAGAACAGCCTTTTGTGTTGCTAAGTTTATGAAGCAAAAAGATGAATAGCATTGTGTATTCTTTTCCAAAATAAGGGAACAGTACACTATTTGGCTCCTGGATACTAAAATGAAACATCTTTGTATATATAGATCTTAAAGGAATAATGCTGAAACTGTTGGGTTCAAAGACTTTTCCATCTTTTTAATATTAAAGTGAAAGATGTGTGGTATATAGACTTTACCACAAGTAGTTTGCTACTATGTAGTAATAATACTTAATTTCTGAAAATGGCTTTTAGTAAATATAGTGCTTTTGCGCAAAAAAAAATCTTAGTTTAGGAAAAAGGAGATGGGTTTTAGTAATGAGACATGAAGCCTGATATGACAAAAAGGGAGATGCAGAAGAGTGTGAAATGTAAAAGAATAAGGGATTTGGTATGGTAGGAGAGCTTTCGTATATTGTGATGACTCTTGAACTAAACAAACAGTGGTAGCAAATGTAACAAAAAGACAATATTCTGCCATGTAAGCTGAAATGTCATATAAATGCAATGGGAGTCAGTTATGGGTCACCTTATTCGACGTGGTAAGGCTTCACCTGGAAAACTGAGTCAGGTTTTGGCAACAGTGTTTTAAGACAATTACAGAAGAAAAGAGCATAGGTTAGAAAACTTAACTATAGAAACTGCTTCGGGAGTTATGCAGTCTAGGAAAGAAAGGACTGAAATGGCATGTAATGGTAGTTTTCTGTATAAAGGAGATTATTTTAAAGAAGATAATACTTTGTTGTTTGCTATCACTAATGGGTGCAGATAAGAAGGAATTTGATTAATTTGTAGCAAGGACTTAGGGAAGACTTTAAACTTAAGGTGGATGCAAACAGAAAACAAAATAGGTATGTTTTGGATATCTTCCGCTCATCAGTGTTTCAAAACAGGGAAAGCCAACATTTGTCACAAATAAATGAATTATAATTTTCTTGACACATGGTAGGGCATCCAGACGTCTGATTTCTTTAAGAATCTTAGAGATACATTTGTGTGACTATTATATACCTATTTGAAGGCAGGCCAATTTTTCAGATTAAATCATAACAGTTCTTTAATATAGTGCATCTGAGTGTAACTGGTTACACAGTTGTGTGATTTTTAACAATATTTTAGAGTAAACAAAATGCCTTTGGCCTTCAGGAAGATAAGAGAGTATAGTTTAGAGACTGAGCTGAGGTTTGGGAAGTTGGAGAGTTGTATTAGGAGATGGTGGTGCCTGGAAGGAGTGTCAGACATGGCTGAGACATCATCTAATAGGCAGATTGCATGCTGAAATTGGGACTGTGGTGTCTAGAGACAGAGTCTAAGCATCTAGCCCTTGCACAGCATCAAGGCCTTCTCTGCTTCTCCTTCTGCTCCCCTCAGCGAGGGAGCTGGGAGTGGTCACTGGGCTGGGAGGGGACACGGCCAGGTAAGCTGACCCGGCAGCAAGCACTTCTCAGCAATAGCCAAAACACTGGTTTCGTAACCAGTACAAAACTCAGCACCATATGGGCTGCTGTGATGAAAATGAACTCCATCCCAGCCAGACACTATAACACTGCTAGACACAAATACAGTAAAGCTGATGTTTTCTTTGAGGTGTCACCTGCCAAACTATTTTTTCCTTATTTAATGACTTTTTTTTTTTTAGCTCATTGTCCTGGTTCAGCTAGGATAGGGTTAACTTTCCCCAGCAGAGAGGGGGAAGGGATCTCCAGGAGGGTTATTTATACCATGCCGACATGGGCTCGGGAGTGTGGGAACTTTCCTTTATGGCTTTGGTGACGGGGAGCACACAGCGGGCTGTCTGTAACCATTGCAGTATTTCTCTATATATCTTTTGTCTTGTTTACTGTTATTACTGTTTATTTTTGTTATCATTGCTACTGTTGTTGTTCAGATTGTTTACTACACTGTTGTATTAAATTTCTTCTTATTTTAACCCAGGGTTTGTGCCCTACTTGTGTCCAAGGGTGGGGGAGGGACAACGGCAACGTGGTCTCCGGTCCCAGCAGGGCCTAAACCAACCCACTCGTTTAAAACATTTCATGTTTTTTGTTATGCTGTATTGCCCCTGTGTATTAAATCTTAATTATTTTTAGAGTGAACTTTCAAGCAATATATGGAACATGTCTTGTGAACATTGCACAATTATTTGGACTGTAGCAGAGGAAATGCTTATGAATTTGAGGCTTTGTAAATCTTATCTGTACAGGAACATCCTCAACAATTTAAAGAGCAGAAAATGACTTGTTGCAGTGAAATAGCAGAAATTACTTGCAATACCATAGCAATAAATTAATCCGCTTCTCTGTCAGACTGAAGGGTCTTTCTTTGTGGCAGGATAACCAGTGTCTCCTCTGTAGGCTGACTGAATTATTAAATTATCCGATTCAGCAATTTAATGATAACTTCCAGTCATGTAGTGGGGTCTTCTGGTAGTGTATTCTCTATAGAGGTGTTTCCCCTTCCCTCTGAGTGTAATGTTTCCACTGGGTAAATATTTCCTGTTATCACACAGCACCTTATTTTTAATAAATACAACTTGCTGGTGATTGTCTTAAAATTTGTACTCAACCCATGTAATTCAGAGGTGTGGAGTCAGGAATGCATTTGCTTAGTGTGCATGCTGCTGCCTGGTCCTTCCCCATCTCTTACCTGGTTGCCTGTGGAGGTTCTGCCACCCAGTAAACACCCTTTCAGTTTTCAGTGGGTTTTTTTTTATCTAGTTGTTGTGTTGTTCTTTTGCCTTACCTGTTTTACTGTTTCTGTGTTGGAATTTTATGTTACATGTACTTGGTTTGAGAGGTGGTTTAAAATGGGATACTATCAACTGTAACCACTTTCAAATTCATTACGTTGTGGGGAGGTTAAATAAACACCTACAATCTGTTAAACATCTAAAAATGTGTTTCTGTGTGTATAGGTTCCTAAAGGATTACCATACTTTTCTGTGGACTTTGGCCTTCAAGGAGGATTTGCTCATATCATTGAAGATCAATATGAGTTCCCTCGTTACTTTGGAAAGGTATTGTCATGTAAAAGGTCAATTTACTAATTATACTCTGTTTTGTAAAATTTAAATAATCAAAACAGATGCTGCCAGAACAGTCACTTTGTGCCTTTTCCCAGTTTAATAGCTGGCTTTTCTTGGTGAGTTGTTCTAACTTGGCTTGTTGAATAAAGTAGTAGTTGATTTCTTCATCAGCTGATGCTCAGAATATGGTTGTAGATCCATGTTTCTTTTGTATTAATAGCAACTCTAGATTCTTGACATATAATCTGATAGATGGAAAATACTTGCATCTATTTAAGTTTTCATGGCCATAGTATTCTCATATAGGTGCACTCACTTCTGCTAACTGTATCAGCTAGGGTGCATACACAGACTCACAGACAACTCCTGGTAAAATACTTGTGTGGTTAAATTACTCCATGTGGTTTAGAGAATATAGTGTATACAGAAAGAGCTGCAATAAATGATTCCTTTATTATGTCACAGCAATAATTTATTTGAAAGAGTCAATATTGCAAAAAGGTTAAGAGTGATTGGGGAAAAGGAGTTAAGAGCAGTGGGCAGTGTTCTTGTTTCTGAACTTTTCTTAGTCACAAATGTACTAATACATTGTCTTGCAGTGTTAGGATATTTATGCAGGGCATCCCTATTCTGTACTTAAAATAATTTTACCGAAGCAACTATATAACAACTACGGTTCTAATTTTTGAATTGATATATTTTTCAGAATTTCAGGTTTTAGTAACTAACACTTGAAGAAAACAAATAATCTAATTTGAAAATTGATATTTCTTTACTCTGTGGTAAAATAGTGTTAAGTAATATGGTAATTTTGCATTTATCAATATCTTTCTTCTACTTGCAAAGGAAATTATTGGTGGCATGCTGGACTTGGAACCACGACTCTGGAGAAAAGGAATCAGACAGAACTTTGAGGATCAAAGGAAGAAGGTGTTGCAGTTTGCACAGTGGTGGAAACCATATGACTTTACCAAAAAGAAAGAATGAGTATATCCTGCAGGCGAGGACTACATAAGCCATAAATTATATTAAAGGATATTTCATATGTTAAGGATGACACCAGTGTGTTTTGTATTATTAATATATTTTAAAATCAAGGATATTGTTTAATTGCTGATTACCTGTTTCTGGTTTGGACACTGTGGATCACATGAACCTGCAAGCCTGACAAACCAGAGCTATACAGTGGTTTTAATTTTTTAGCGGAACCAAAAGAATAATATCCTTGTGGCCATTGGCATTCTTCGAAATGTAGCTTCTGCTTTTGGAGTTCTTGTAATCTTTGAGGCAACTGATTTTTTTATATTGTATTTAGCCTAGAGCTAGTGCTTAATTACCTTTTTTTTAAAGAAAATGGTGTACATTTTAAGAACATTTTGATGAATACAAATACATTGTTGCAGAAGGAAGCCATACAGAAAATAATCTGATTTTGGGTCCTTATGTTCTTTAAGTTGAAGTTATTGCAGTAATACGAACATTCACATAGGATGTGATTGTTAAACCTGCTGCTGCCCACCCTGCACAAGAATTAATGCAATTTTTTGTACTTTCTTTCAACATAAAATGGTATTTTTTCAAGCTGACCTGTTGCACAGAGGATGATGAGACAGTCCACAGCTGGTGGTAAATGACAGCTTTAATGGGAACAGTTAATTTTTATGACAATAAAAAACAAAAAAGGAGGATGAAAGAGCCTTAAGGAAAAACACTCTCGAGTGGCCAGCAAAGAAAATCATTACAGGGATCTCCCCTGTCCTGAGCATCCCATCTAGTGCATCCATCATAATACTTTTCTGATAATAACTGTATAGTTTTCAGCGGGACCTGCTCAAAACTCCCTGCTGGCTGTTCCTGCTTGTGATGCTGTTAGTGCTGATTGGAGCGTGCTCAGACCAGAGGCAAGAGTTGCACATTAATTGATTGTTAAGCTTTGTGCATGGATGTCACTGGGAAATGCCTGTCCACTGTTTTAAGGACTACTGTCTACTGTGTCACTCACTAGATTTTGGGGTTTTTTTTCGTGTCACTCACTAGATTAATATTTTTTTTTTTTTCGTGTAAAAGTCACAAAAGGGGAGTTGGAAAGTGTGAGGGGGGGAAAAAAGGAGAAACCTGACAGCAGGCTCAGGCTTAGGCTTAGCAGATGCAGAGCTGGCAGAAGACAAGGACAGGACAAAAGGACAAAAATAAAAACATCGCCACATCATCCTCCCAGTGTATAAGGGAAAGGGTGCAGACTTGCAAATGCACGACTGCAGTGCTACAGGGAAAGGCTCCAAATGGCAAATATGCTCAGGCATGGGAGAGGTTAAGCATTGTGTAAGTGTCTCAACATGCTTCCTGTTCTTTTCCTGCTGAACCATTGCCCTGTACAGCTTCATTAACTGTTGTGAATTGTTCAGGTTAAGAAATGAATCAGTAAATATTACAGGGTTGAATAAGTGCTCATTTCTAGTCCCTTTGTGGTCTTTTGCAACTTTCCTGAAGAGCTAGTACTTCCCCCCCGAACCCCATCCTCCATTTTGGCCAATAAGGCTGGTAGAGGTAGAAATCTACTGTGGTGTGAATTGTAAATTTGTGTCACTGAAAAAGAAATAACTTAAACTGTCATGTTAATTTTAGTGATTTAATGTCTGATTTATACTATTTTTCGCCAGAAAGCGATGAATAGAAGGGTCAGTTCTACTGTTCTCCAGTAAGTTTTGATCTTCGTTAGGCTGCTGGCGATGTTACAGAACAAATAGGACATGAAATAGTAGCTGCTAGTAGTTGCTTAGAATGTTAACGCTGAAGCAGATTTAGGTAAACTGCAGTCTTTCGTGGTGTAAAGCATGACTAAAAATTGTTTTCTCTGAAAGCGTATGTTGCCTCCGGTCTCATCTGCCCCCCTGGAGGGTATCTGGGAAGGAACAGAGGTGACTGTCTTTTAAGGTCACAGGAAAGTCTTTATGCAATGCTGTGCTGGAGATGTAATTTTTCTAAATGGTATCACTTCTCTCAATTTGTGTTCCTCAAGGGAAGTGCTGTGTTTCACAAAGGATATCTAATTTGTATGTAGAAACGTCTTTCTCTCTGACTCACGATCCTATGCATATGTGTTGGTTTAGGCCCTGCTGGGACCTGAGACCACCCTGCTGTTGTCCCTCCCCCACCCTTGGATGGGACGGGGCAGGGAGTGAGATACAAACACCAGGGTTGAGATAAGGAAAATTTAATACAACAGTGTAACAGCATTGATAACAATAACAGTAATAACAATGAACAGAACAAGAGATATACCACATGGTTACAGCAGTGAGGGTACCGACTCGGACAAAAGCCGTCCCAACTCTTCCCATGCTTGGGCGCCCCAGCTGGAGCGCCCTCCCCACTGCTGGGGAAACTTAACCCTATCCTAGCTGAACCAGGACAGCATATTTTATTATTCTGGTTTCAGCAAAACTACTGATATTCTTTGGACCAGAAAGGACTCTGAAATATGGAGTAAGGGTAACAATCTCAAGCTAGGAAAATGTGTCTTACCCTATTTGAAGTTTTCAGAACGGGAGACTCTGGTTACCAGATACACTAAGAATAGTATCTTTTAATTGGTCTCAGACCACACGTGTATCTTCAGGTTAAGCTGTTCCTCTTCCCAAGTATCTTTACATTTGTGAGGCCATGAGAGTGAACACAGCTTGCTAGGGATCTTAGGTGGAAGGCATGGTACTCTTAGTCTTCAGTCCTTACTTTTACAAATACTAAAATATTTTAAATAGACCTGGAATTAGAAAGATGTGGAGACAGAGACTGCTATACTTCTCCTTTAAGTGTAGTTGATTTGGACACAAGATCCTTAATATCCAGGCTAAAAGTGCCAATTTTTAGCCTTCACAAATCAAAACAATCTAATCCAGTATGAAAGAACAAACTTTAGAAATCCAGGCTTGCTAACATTATATTCTTGTGTGCATATTGATGTAGCTGTGTGCTAACATTACTTTTCCAGATGTTGCATTTGTTTATGTTGTTAAAAGTGAAAAGGAAGGGGTAACGTGCTTCCTTTAAGAAAGTCATGCTGCTATACCCTCTACAAGGAAGTTGGTGTGAATTTTACCTCTTAAGTTAACCACTGGAAGGTGGTTCTGAAAGAACATTTAAGCTTTCCTTGGGTCCCAGATTTCAAAGCTAATAATACAATCCCAGGATTGTTCCAGGGAAATCTTTGGAAAAAAGTTACCTACTGTTGTAGAAATGTATGAATTTTTAATTTTAAACACTGTACCGTGCTCAGTAATGAATCTTGCATGACTTCCCTGCTATCTCTTTTTATTCTGAATCTTATGATAAAGTGTCTGTGAAGTACTAGAACTTTATTTTAAAAGGACTGCATAATTACAGGATATATTTAACTACAAGCATCCTTACCCTCCCTGGTGTTTTGCCTCCTAGGTGTGACCTAAGCACTGACCTAAGCACAGAGAGCCCAGAGGGACTTCACATAACACAAAATGAGTCGATTTAATGAGTCAATCTGTAATGATAGGTAGAGTTAGGTCTTGAGACAAGACAAGGTGACTTCAAAGTCCCACCTCTTTCTGCTGTGCTTTTAAGATCTTATTTAATTCTGATATTTTATGTGAAAATGGCTTGGACTAGCACTTGTAAGACAAGATATGAACAGCTAACAGAGCTGACACGTATTTAATGTGGCATAAATACAGTTTTCACTGTACAGCTTCCCCATTGCTGTTGTCACAGGTTTACAAGGCTTCATTTGGGGATGCCAACTGATCTCTCATGTCTCTAGATGCTTTTTATAGGCAAGTCCAGGTGTGTGCTTTGTAGTTGTTGGAAAGCAACAAACTCTTCTGGCTCTTCCAACATTCTCCCTTTTAGTGCAGAACAACTCTTTGAGTGTTTGACCCCAGTTCATTAGGTCCCAATACTTGCCTGTGAGGTGGAAGAAGACAGTAATAGTGCCTTTATGGATGATAGCATCTCCAACTGGAACTGAATAGGTAGGCTCTTAGTTTAGAGTTAACACAAGCAAATTCAATCAGAATTGGTGACCTTGTGCTCTTTCAGTCTCTTTTCTTTTGTGACTGCTATTTCAGGAATTAGGTTTTCATTGTCTTATCAAAGCTACTCTTTTGTTAGGTAGATTATCTTGGCAAGACTGGCTAAGAATTAGCAATTATTTGCTAGAACTGGCCAGTTCAACCAGTCAGCCACTAAGATTGACCAGTCAGTACTAAAATATTGGGTCTTTGCCTGAATCGCCCTCTCCCATGGTTGACAGCGAGGGCTTACTACTGTTACGTAGTAAAAAGTTGCAAAAAATGGGATGTCTGCTGTTCATTAGAGTAGCAGCATGTTGGTTCTCTATGTGACTGTGTGTATTAAGATATGTATTACTTACATTTACAGAACAACTGCTGAAACTGTATATGATTTCACTAAAGTTACACTGGGCTTTACACCATTAAAAATGTCAAAATATGTCCCTTACTAAAAAGTACCTCCTCCTCATGGTATGTGAAAGGAATTACAACTTGTTCATGTACTTAATCTGCTAACACTGTGATTATGAAATGTCTTAAGTGAACATTAAGACTTTTGTAAGCAGTTTGTGGCATCCATAGAATCAGCGGAGGAGGACAGGAGATAAAATTATCTAGTTGATCCCCAGACAAGATCAGGTATGTTTGTGGCATTCCTAGATCTGTTTTCTCTATGAGATTTCTGAGGAGGGAAAATCCACAGCCTTCCTGGACAACCTATTCTAGTATTCACTCTTTTCATCATGAAATACTTGTCTTCCTACTCTTTAATCTTATTTGTCCATGATTCAAGTCCAGTATTTACTGTTGCATCTGTTACAAATGTGTGAAACATTACGTTGTTTGGAGGTTCCTTTTACATGTTTGGAGACTGCATTGAGTTGTCTTTCCAAATTCTAGTCTTCAGACTGAACAGATTAAACTGTGTGTATTCTTTCACTGTCATTTTGTACATTGTTTTTTCTATTCTTACCATTCTCTTGTGCTCTGGAGTCTCTCTGGTTCATATAGATGTGATGTGATGGAAGTCTCGAGTGGATGTGGTATCTCAGTGAAGTGTGTCTGATATGAAAGGACTACTGCCATTCTTGGTGGAATATCCTCCTAATCATTGCCCCTCTCAATGCAGTGTTTGCCTTTTTCACAAGACTATGATATAATGAATCCCATGACTCCCTGCAATCTTCAGATCCTCTCCTGCTCCGAAGTCAACAGTTTGCTATTGTAACTGGATAATTTTTGCCCAAGTCTAAGTTCTTGCTCTTATATTTGTTGTCTTTGTTTCCTTTTCATATACCCTTTTTTTTTTTTCTCTCTCCATTTTGCTGAGGTAATTCTGGATTCTACTTCTGCTTTTAAATGATTTTTTTTTTACAGCCACTTGAGTCATCTGCAAAATTAAGCAGCAATACTGTATTGCGGCAACTGGAAATTGATGCCGCATGCATATGTGCGCTGCAGTAGTGCGTGCACTGGCTAAACTGTTTCCCTGCTATCACTTTTATTGTTGCTGATGGACTTGCTGCAACTTCTTAATGTTATTGTTGCCAGAGATGTGGATGCTGTGGGCATCACAAGTAGCAAAAGCGGTAGGAAGGGTGGCTTTAGAAGATTCAGAAACCAGTATCATCTGGGAAAGGCGAGTTGGAAATGAACTCCAGGATTATAGTCTGTGTTCCTATGGGGAAAAGTGGGCTGAAAGTCAGACATTCCTGTTAACACCCTTCCCATTCAGGTCATCTGCCTGGCTGTGTCCCTTCCCAACCTTTTGTGCATCCTCAGTCTATTCACCGTGGGGGCAAAGGGAGAAACAGAAGTCCTTGACGCTGTGCAAACACTGCTCAGCAATAGCTGAAATGTTAAGTGTGTTATCAGCACTGTTTTGGTCACGAATCTAAACCACAGCACCATGAGAGCTGCTATGAAGAAAAGTAACTCCATCCCAGCCAAAACCAATACAGATACAGGAGAGGAATGAATATCAGGTTCTACTGAGACTTGTACATAGTTTGGCTATCTGGTAATTGTATAGGATCAGGAAAATAAAGTGGCAAATCTAATTACTGAGCTATTTTTCTCCCTTTAAAGACTGTCCCTACATTTCATCAGGTTTAGGATGTGCTAGATTCTTTATCTCAGGTTTAAGCAAGTGTCCTTTTGCTTCAAAGTAACATTTCTTCCATTTCCAGCTATTGCTGTTCATGAATATTATTGAAATGGGAAGAAATCTTTTTGTAGACACTGCAGGTGGGATTCAGCACAATGTTAAAACACTTTTATGTGTCCAGCTGTGAACTGCATGTCTGAATACACAGTGTTGGCCTAGTTCAATAAAGTTAATGGAGCGTTAGAGGGTGGTTCTTCTTTGCTGCTGTAGGTGACCTGATGGGTTAATTGAATCATTCACTAGGCTCTAGTGGTTGTGTTGATTAGGGACCAATACCTGCTATTACTAATTTTATTGGTAAAAGCAGTCTAAATTTGGCAAATATCTCTGTCTCTCTTAGCCAAGAGAAGTGATTGATGGAAGTTTAGCCATCAGTATGCCTATTCCTGTATAGCATTTGTCTTTGTTCCATGTGGATTCAAGGAATCTTTCAAATGTTGCAAGGTGCCTCTGTGTTGAATAGTGGTTTTGCAGTCAGAAAATGGGGGTTTCTTTTGCTTGGTTTTTTATGTCTAATCAGAGTTGTGCACTGAACCTCAGTCTGTCAGCAAAGAAATCAATGCATTTCACTGAAATGGATCAGCTTTATTGAAACAATGTATTGAATTAAATTTCATGGAAGATGTTCTCAGCAGTGCGTTCTTCTTTATTATGTGCTGAAAGTTAATGTGGTGTTCCCATATTTAGTATTTTTAGCCAACTGCATTTAGAGTGAGTGGAAAGATTGGGAAAGCTTGAGGCTGAGTCCTAGTTCAGCACTTACTGGTTACGGGGCAAATCATCTGCTTTATTTGTCCTCTGCTGTTGGCTGATAGCGAGAGGACCCCGCCCAGCAGAAGTTTTGTAGAGACTTAGTTGAAATTATGTTCCATGAGTACTTGCAGTGATTTCCAGACAGGTTGGTTGAATTTAAAAGCATATACTGCTGGCCATTCCTGACAACTGTGGAAAAATGTTACCTGTGATTACAAGATTGATTCAGGAATTTAAAAGCCCAGAACAACTTAATACGCTTTTTAAGACAGAGAATGGACAGAGAATTTGGCTATTATCTCTTTTTACAAACAGCACATGCATCTTAAATTTCTGTGAACCAGCTCTCCACTTCTTCTGAGATTTAGTCTTTTGTGGGAAGCCTTTGGGTTATTTTCTCTTTAGAGCAAAACTATTTTTGTCCAGTATCAGAACAGAAACAGATGATATGGAATTCACCTCACACTTGTGTGAGTAGTCCTTGTCTCTCTATATAGCTGTCTAGAAGACTGTGTGGATAAATAGCGTTTGTGTTTCCTACAGAATACAAAACCTTTTAAAAACTGAAAAAAAGGGCGAAGCCCTCCAAGAAAATCTTAATCCTCAGGACTTCTATCTTCACAGTGCTTTACAAACATTAACTTCATATATCTGAAAGCTTTGACCAACATAGCTCCAGTGAAACTGCTGTCTCTGGACCTAAGTGAATTTGTCCCCACGCCTCTGCATGTCCCCTGCCCCAACCCAGCGCTTGGGCTTTGGGTTGTTGAGAGGGCTCAGAAGGTCATCTCAGATCCCACCTCCTTGTGCACCCCTGAGATCCCATTCACTTCTCCTGATCACATCCTCCTGGAAGTGCTCCTTGTCCATGAACGCTGTTTTAAATGATTTATGACTGCAGAGTCTTTTTATGTTCTGTGCAAAGCTTCCAAATCAAATCTTGATGGAAACCGCTGTCTGTGATAATTTTGTTGTCTTCCTCTCTGCTAATGAAAAACAAGTTCAGTCTTGCAGTTAAACAGTGCAGTTGTCTTCCTTCGTACACTTTTATACAAATCAAACAGGAATACAGGTAGCTGAGAACAGTAATATGATTTTGGCATACTAACTAATTAACTTTTAAAAGGTCAGTGAGTCCCTGCCTAACAAAACAGCGTGCTACAAAAGCCTGGATTATCTTTTAATTATGAGAGGGGAGGACACGCAAGTGGGTTGTGAGGACTCCACCATTTTCTTGCTGTTGATTCACGGAAGAGTTGCACAGCATTCCTAGGAAGTGAGTTTGCTGTGCAGTGAGGATGCTTGTTTCTTCCACCCTAATTCAAGCCTCTTTATCCTATTTGGTTTCTATGAATTGCTGTGATTTAAACATTAATACTTATTATCAAAGTATCAGAGATGTAAAAATATAAGATGATGATAAGGGTTTTTTCTAGAAGGAAGGGGCTGGTTTCCAAGGTGTTTGGCCATCTGGTAGCAGGGTCCTGGCTTTAATTGTTTTGGAGACCAGACATCAGTGGGAACATTCCTTCGCACTGGTACCTGCAAGGGCTCTACAGGGAGCTACAAGGCCTGCAAAGGGTACAGGGGGAAGCACAAAAAGCACAAACGGAATGTAATTAATATGGGACATATTTGCATTCAAGGAGACTCGGGAACCTGAAAAAGAGATTTATTTTTTTTTCTTGGGAAATACTCAGAAGAGCTGGAAGCAAGATGCTGAAAGATGAGCAAAACACATCCATGTTGCAAATACATGGCCTGCTGTAACCAAGAGAGGTAACGCTGACTAGTTGCAGCTTCCTTCATTTGCTCAGTGTCTGTTATGCTAGTGTATGTGAATGTGCGTGACGTGTCTTCTTCAGTCAGCAGTGGCACTGCCTGAACTGGAGCAGCATACTCTGCTCTGGGCTCCACAGCTCTGGGATCTGGAGGTTTTGAGAACAGGCTGAAGAGCATTTTTTGGGAATGGAATGGGTGGGGTGACTGTTTTGGAGCAGTGGAGTGCACTGAATCAACCTGAATTCATTGTTGCCCATGGCCTGTAGTTTCTAGGGCAGCTGCGCACCTTCTTTGCTTGACAGTTCAGTTATTTTGTCACAGGAGCATAGGAAAGGAAATTTTTGTCATCGACTTGGGACCAATCCACAAGCATGAGTCTTGACTGTCCGTATTACAAGCCACTTCCACAGATTTGTAAGTCTAAACAAAAAGTGATTAGCAGAGATCCAGAAAGGCTATAAACAATTGCAATTTTACAGGAAACAAGCATGATAAATTAAAGTGGCATCAAGTTGTTGGATTTATTTTCAGTGGCAGGAACTGATGCTGCTTGGGAACAGAGTATGGCTCATGATGCAGAGGCAGGAAGTTAGGCAACAGCTAGCCATGAGTGTGGGGGCAAAAAAACATCTGTAAGGGTTTCCAGTGTCAATTAGAGCTATAGAAAGTTCGCTCTCTTCCTGTAGCCTTGCTTTAGTGTTTCACAGGAAAGAGAAGAAATAATCCAGGAATCAGTTTTACACCAAAGGAGGCCAAATTCAGTATGATTACTTTGGGGAAAAAAATGTCATCAACCTTAAACATCCAGTAATGAATTTCTTTTAACCGGAAAACTCTAGCTTAAGGTCCCCTGCATGAAAGACCATTTCATGAACAAGTATTTTGCTAGTAACAATACAAGTTTTCTAAATAAATGCTTGTGTTAAAAGAAATCTCTGCTGCTCATATAGTTTCCTTTGCTTTTATGATCAGTTGATTCCTCAGTTCAGTCACTACCACTCCTGTGTTTTGCATATATGGCTGCATTATTTAGGGCAATAGAATTGTGGTTTTTCATTTTCTTAAATTGGCCTATACGTATTACTTGACTAACACAGTTATCTTTGTACAACTTCTTGTTAATGTGTTTTAGACTCACAGAAGATTTCTGGCCATGCAGTTTACATTGTGTGGTGTTTGTTTTTTGGTTTGTTTTTTGTTGTTGTTGTTGTTTTTTTTCTCCATAACACATTGCCTGCAGTATGTCTGCTAATTTGAGGGTGCCAGCAAGAACACTTCTCCTGCATGGTATCATGCTTAGCATCTCTCTGTGTTAATTCCTCTTAGTTAAGTCAGCTGGTGCTGCCTGATCCTGGGGAGTCCTCAGAGACCTGTGCTGTTCCCTTTCCTAATGGGTGGGTGTCTTTGAAACAGGGTCTCTTTATTGGAGATGGGGTGTGTGATTATTGATCATCTCCCTCTGCTGAAGGGAGTCATGCAAGAGGACAGGTCTTGGGAAGTAATCTGAACATGATCACTCTCACCTTCTCAGGGAGCATGTTCCACATCTGGATCAGCTTATTAAGGATATTTACTGATTAAGCCCTAGTGTAAGACACAGCAGCCAATTATTTTTTGCACTGGGTTCCTGCTTGTTTAATGACAGACAGCAGGACCTTTTAAAACTACAGGCCTGACAACTTGGTGTTAAATCTGTTATTTCAGTTTAGTCATTAACAGCATGTCTAAACCCCAACCTAAATCCCCAAATATAATCACATTACAGACCAATTATTTTGCTTGCTGAGTCACTTTGTCAGTTTGACAGCATGCCTGGCAGAAAATTTCCATTCCTTTCAATTATTTGATTAAAGAAATTAATTAATTCAGAGGTTTATTTTGTTTGGAGATATCAAGGTCTGACTCTACCACTGATTCATAGATCCCACTGATAGTCACTGGTAGGATTCATTCTCTCTCCAGCTCTTTGAAGCTAGAAAGATCTCTTGTGGCAAAGGTAATGGGAAGTCACACTTCTGGGCAAAATCCTTCTTTCTGCCATGCTGGGGCACAGATCACTGGTCTGCCTATATTTGAAGACCTCCTTCCAGTTTATTGCTTGTATTGGCTTGAAGTTGACTGTACTTCTCCCCAGCAGCCATGAATAGCCAGTGCAACTAATAGTCATAGAGAGGGGGCTGATCCTTTTGAAGGATGTTTTCCTGAACAATTTTTGTTTAAAACAGAGAATACAAAAATATGTAGTCAGAGTTTGGAGAGGGGAAAGAATCTTTTAGGTTTGAACAAGCTAGCCTTGAAGTTTAAAGTTAGCAAATATTCACAGAGTTTGAACTTAGGAGTGTTTAGTTGCCTAGAAAAGTTGGGTATCTGCAGTCTGTAGTGAAGACTGAGAAACTGTTAACAGAAAAATACTGTCATAGGTTTCTCTGCTATATTTTTCTACTCACTATAATGGGAAAGGAATAGTATTAGCATTGGCATTTTGAAACTGTTTCTCAAATACAACAAATACATTATGGTTGAGAATTTATTAATACTGTATTGCTATCAGCACGCTGCAGACCGAATCGGCTGTTGTGCTGGCTGTTGTCCAGTCATACAAGTAGGCCACCCATATAAAGAGTTCAAGCTCTAGATAAGAAAACCTTAGAGCAGAGGAAAATTCATATTTTACTTCCATTTTGCTAAGAAGAAATGACTCACAGAAAGATTAGAGCTTCTGGGGGTTTCCACTTAACACTGCAGTTCCTCCTGCTTGGATGTGGTCAGCACAGGGCAACATATAATTGGCGGGGGGGGTGTGTGTGTATGATAAGCCACTTCTATGTTATGGAAAGGAAAATTATTAGAGATCTATGTAAGGACATAATAGGAATGTGTAGGGGATAAATCAGAAGGACTAAGATATGAAGTGGATCTAGTCACTTGTAGGGTCATAAAAGACAAGGAGAGAATTTTCCAAACTTATGCTAAGAAGGCAGCGGTGAAACCATGTAATCATTTGTTGATGAACAGGAGATAGAAGGACAGGAAATAACTGATGGTGCACAAGATAGATGAAGTAATTTTGGCTTTTAACTTTGTAAAAAAGATTAATTTTGACCAGATGCTAAACTCAATTCAGTTTCCAAAGGAGAAAATAATCGTCAGGAATAAGGGAAGAAGAGGTAGAACAAAATGTTCAAAAACTTGCATGCATGTCAATCTCTGACAAATCAGCAAGAAACTACCTGAAAGGTTTGGAGTATTTGGGGGAGATTTGAAAATACTATTACTGCAGACAAACATTTACAGAGACCTTCAAGCATAGTATAATGTTACAGGATGTGTAAAATTGCCTAGACCTGTGGCCCGTAGCTTTGTTCCTTTTGTTAGTTTTTTCTTTTAAAAAGAAATTAAGCAAACTTTTAAAAAGAATAAAAGTTTTTACATTCTCTCCATAGTAATCTTCATGGCTCCTTAAAAAGTTACGTGAGCAAAGCTTGCAGTATATATTACTTTGAGTTTTCTGTCATTATGCAGTCCAAATAAAATTCATCTGTGGAAAAGCCCTTTCAGATGGAGCTTTACTGCAAAGAAAAATAGTATAATTTTCACTATCCTCTTGGTGGTTTGTGCAGCAGAAAGGTTGTTTAGAAGTGCGCAAAACCTGTTCTTTGTGCTGGGTCATTTTGCACCCTCTTGTGGCCATGAGGCTCCTTTTTCAGTCCCAAATTCCCTGAAGTAGATAAAACATTGCTGCAAGAAGGAAAAATGTTCAGATCCTGAAAGTCATGTGTATGCTCTCTCCCTGTAATCAAGTAATCCACATCTGTTTCCAAAAGAATATATTCAAATAACTCTGCATTTTAACTTTTTTTTTCTCTTTCTTTCCACTGTGCTTTGTCACTGTTGAAGAAATAAATAATAAAAAAATAAATCTCACCTGTGACAGTTTATGCTTAATAGCTACTGTAGGCAGACAGGAGTCCTACAGTACTTTCTTGTCACCTTTGACAAGCTATGTAGTATCACAGAAAAATGGCCCTTGGGAATTAGGAAAATGAGCTACAGTCTGTGTCTGCATCTTCAAACATCTTTCTTCCTCTGTTGGGACAAGCCCTCTGAGAGGAGAAATGCTCCAGTACTGAAAAAATTTATGTATTCTTTCAAAGGCAGGCATCAATGGGACATAGCGAAGATCTGAATACCTCAGTAGTTGTCTATGTTCATTCCCAAGTAAATCACAGAACTGCTTGAAACTTTGTACATGCAGTGCCCATATGTGGAAAGAAACTTCTTTCAAATGTCCATCAGCATCCTCTGGAAGTGAGTCTGATATACACTTGTGGACTGCAGATGCATTTTAACCAAGACCCCTTACGTTACTCGAGTCCAGTTTTTCCATTGAACAATTTACCTTTCCTCTCTACGAAGCCACTGGAAACAGCGTTACTCATGCTGGCAAGTAACCCTCAGCCTTCACTTCTTCAGTAACCTTCAGCATTTGCTTGGAAATGAATTCTGCAGTTCCACTAAGAAATGTATCAAAAAATGTAGGCTTTTCACTACTTAGTGGTGAGATGCAAGGAGTAGGGTATTCCTCACCTTAAATTTCAGGGGGTGATTTAGCACTAGTATAGGGAAGGTGTCTGTGCTCCTGTTACAGTCAGTACAATGAGCAGAGGCGAGAGAGTGGTTCAGCCCGCTGAGTGTGGGTGGGGTTTTGGGGATAAGCCAGTGGACTCCAAGCTGTGCCCTCACTGCCTCTCCAGGGGCTGTGATGGCAGCTTGGACACCTGACTCATGTACACACACACACCTGCATTGTAGAAACTCAAATCCAGGAATGCTGGATTGTAGCCTGTATCTCTATGCAGAAAATTATAGTCATGATTTTTTTTCTTCTATATAGGAGTTAAATCCTACAGAATGTAACTTTTCTACTATGAGTCTAGCAACAGCCATCAGGATAGTATTGAATTTTCTTGTTCTAAGATATTAGCCAAACTGTGTCTTATTAAAGATGCGAAATGTTAATAATATGTTTCATGCCTTGAATATTTAATGTTTGTTAATATGGTTTAATGTTCTAATAAGAGATAGGGACTGCGAGTAGAACTGAGGACTCCTCTTTCTGAAGGCACAGGATCTGAACTGAGGCCAGCCCCTAAAAACTGAGGGTAAGTTTTCACATAAACTAGTGATTATATTTCAGAAGTCAAAAGCAGAAGAAAAACATATTTCAAAAGGCAGACTAAAGAGAACTCAGGGACCTATGCTCTTCTAAGCCATACCTTGGAACTGGAAGAAAGCACGTAAACATTGAAGGGCGATATACAAGGGTAAAAAAAAAAAAAAAAGATTTTGAAAATTTCTCGAGACTATATATTTTTTTTTTATTTAAATGACCTATGGAGAAGGCAATAGATAAATGTGGAAATTCAATGGTCTTGTAACTTGTGTGTGATACTTTCATAAGCAACCTATGAGGATAATGAAACCCTGAAAATGTTGGTTCATCCCACTATTCAATCCATCTCTTTGATCTTATATAGCACTAGAATCCAGATGATTCCTACAATCCTGTTAAGTGTTCTGTCATTGTTAGGTTTAGTATATATGATTTATAAAGCTTTAGCACAACCCTGAAAATCTGAAGAACAGCAAGGGGGTAATTTTGGCAGAAAGACCTCAAAAGACTGTTTTGCTCAAGATGGGATGAGGTACTGTGTGTAGCAACATGTGATGTGACTGGAGTGTAGTTCTGCTGTCTTTCACATAAAAACAAGATGGCAACATACCAGAGGTGATAGAAAAGAATGAAAGATGCAATTGGACAGAAGCAGTCACATCACTATTCTTGTTCCCCTGCCCTTAATGAAAAGGACATGGGAAGAACAGCCCCTCCTCACCCCCCACCCCACTCCCCCCTCATTAGGCCAAGTTTTTAAGATTTCGGTTGTGTTCTTCTGAGATCCAGTTCTCGCATGCTTCTTGCACAAATTGTGCTGTATATTCCCTAGGTTATATCAGTAGCCTCTTTGTCTGACTGATTAAGCCCTCCTGTCTTCAATTCTTGCTGACTCTTTACTAACCTTTTTATTTAATGACTTCAGGTGGACATTTGTTGCTTTCCCTGATGCAGCCTCTGAATAGGTGAAATCTCTTGTTTCACGGCATCGTGGGTAATACAGTATTTTCAGTCAAGTCATCAGATACTGGGAGGAATCCCAGGGGCAGGGTCGCTTCAGGCTCTGTACTCGTGCTGAGCACAACTGAGAAAAGTTGCTGGCGTGGAGCTCTGGACTCTTATGCTGACAGTGAACCTATTATTTCAGATAGGATATGTATTGTTACAGGATCTAGTGTTGCTCATGGCTTATATTTCTGGATGCGTTGCAAGAAACAAACCATAATAAATAAAAATAAACACTTTCAGAAGACATTTTTAGTATACCAATTTCAGCAGTTTAATACTATATAAAAATACAGCAAGAAATAGAAGATTTTTTGAAAATAGCATAGAGCTGTGGAGGCCAGGAGTTTGGTTATGGATTCATAACTGCCTACATTTACAAAAAAGTCCCTCTTGTTTTTAACCAGTGTTCAAAGGACTGAGAAGAGCCCCTGGCTCCAGGCTGAACAGCCCAGGATGTGGCATCTGTCCTCCAAAGTTCCCCAACCAAGAAATAGCCAAGATATTTCCCTAAGTTTGAGAAGATAATATGGTTATATGAATCTTGACTGCCACTGTGATTGCAATTACAGCAGAGAATGTTTACATATCCTGGGGTTTTGTTGCTTTGTTTTTGCTTTTTGAAGAACTTCATTCTGGTGGAGCTGCTGAGGACTTTGGAAATGATATGCAGTGATAATTCTGGTTTGTTCATTCCTGATTATATAGATTTCAAACTACTAATTCAGTTTTCTGTTAGCATGATGATTTTATTTTCTAATAGTTATTTCTTTGAAAAAAAAGTGATTTTGAAGAACAGAATCATAAACCCCCAATATTATTTTATTATTACTCAGGTCTCCAACTGTATCAGACAAGAAATACTGTGAATATATAGAACAAGAGCAGTTTCTGTCCCAATACATCATCATCTGTGGGAAAGGATTAGCTTCTTATTTAGTGATGGGAAACTGAAGTACAAAAAGATAACTTTTCCTGTTATGCTACAATTGTGATTATGGGTACTTGTGTTATTTAACGTGATTGTTATGAGTGTTCTTATGAGTATTCTTTCAGATTTGAGCATGAGAAGTATTGTCATGTACAGAACACCTTTCAACTACCTGAACCAAAAGCTTTATACTTGAAAACTATGGTCCCTCCTTTGGTGAGACAGAGACAGCTGTTGGAATCCAATCCAATCCAATCACCTACTCAGGTGCAGCCTTGAAGATATCAGCCTCAGCTTTGTCACTGATAAAGAGGGAAAACATGATTGTTGTGAGTGGTGTTGGATATCTGAAGGAGGCTTATGGGCCTATGAGAAGCTTATTATGGGATATCAGAAGGAGTTTGGAGGATTACGTATAATTGCAGGAGGTTTAGTGGAAGGGGATGGATCAGGGTGGATGAGTGAAGAACAAGCATAAGGCAGTGGAGAGAAAGAAGAATAAAAAGGGCTGCCTGGACTGAGGCCTGTGCCAGGACTGCCAGGACTGTGCCTGACCACCACAGCCATCCTGTTTTATTAAATCCTTTCCTGAACCATTCTTTCTTTGTAATCTTGCTATGCTGTTTATGAGAGCTGTGATGTTTAAGGGCCAGCAGCTGGAGAAGGAGCTGTGGGTCCCAGGGCCTGTGGGTCTAGCTGTCAGCAACTTGAGAACCCAGCTTGTATATGAGACCTAAATGCCAGCAACTGGAAAAACCTGAGTGGTGAATTTAATCCTGTGTTAATAGGTGTATATGTTTGTCAGCAAACTCTGAACTGGGCTAGCTGGAAGAGACATGCTTCCAGAAAGACTGGAGGTCTGAGTTGGTGGCTGGGTAAGGGTCCTGGGGCCAGGGCATGGGTGTTAGGTGTACTGAGAGCCTGTATGGATATATGAGGGGTCGGTGGGTGTGGGGTGTCTGTGAGATGAGCGTGTGAGGGTGTGCATGTTTCTCTAGTGAGCATCAAGCTGGGTAAGATGATGGGTAGGAAGAGACCCATGTATGGGCTAAGGGGGACCAGGTTCAGGCATGGACATTAGGCAGACTCTGGGGCTGTGCTGGTGTCTGAGGGGTCTGTGACTGTGGATGTGCTTGCCAACCTGGAGAGCAAAGGCATGTGTGTTCTCACTAGTGGGCTTCAGTCCTGACCAGCTGGAGAGGAGGGATTGGACTGAGCAATTGGTGCCTGTATATGATCAATGTTGGTGTTTGTGGGGATGCTGGCAAAGGCCATGGCAGTCTGCCTGGCAGCCCATGTCAGTGTCCTCTGTGTGTGCGTGTCTGAGGTACCCTCTCAGCCCTGCTACTGCCTGAAACTGCAAGCATCTGAGATATTTGAAACTGCTTTGTAGTTGACTGGCATTCCTGAAGGCTCTAAGTATATGTTATCAAAGGCATGGACTTAATTAAATGACTCTCTTAAAACAGTGGCCATATGGTATCCTGCTTCCCTTGACTGCAATGACATCTGTTAATAATAAAAGAAAAAAACCAAGTCATGTCAAAGGTCATGTGTTATTTCCATGAGTTACAGAAAACATGCTTTCCTAAAACTCCCACAGCACCAAATGTGCTGTGTAAAACCTCTGTTTATTCCTTAATTACAAAGCTCCCATGCGGGGGTCTCAATTTAATGACAACAGATCTCACTGGCATCACTTTCATAATGACTGCTCCATGGCATATTTAGGCACAAGCATGGGATTAGGCTGAGGGCAAAACGTACCTTGAGGGTTTCCAGTGATGGAAATCTCCAGCACCTACTGAACCCTAGCTGAGGAGAAAATGGGTGGAAAATTCTGGGGAAACTGCACTATGTGCCAAGCAGAAGAAGCTATAAAACCATAAGGTTTAAGGCAGAACTAGATGATGCATGTTGTGGTACAGCCAGCACCACGTGAAGCAAAAGACCACTCTCAGGTATTCATTCCATTACCATGCACTTTCTACAGTGCTGCTGGACATAGACTCTTGAAAATAATGCTGTTTTATTCTGTATAATTTGGAAGTCAGAAGGAATTGTTGTAATTATCCAGTCAAGTGATGTCCAGCCTGTAGCTGAAAGTTGCTAATAAAACAACCTTGTTTTTCTGATTGCCTCTAGTTACAGCCTAATGTGTGCTCCTACCTGTGGCTGAGCCATGATTAATAGTTTTGGTGATGAAATCACTTCTGTGAGAGGAGATCCTGCCAACCTGAAGAGAAACTAATCCAAAAAGAGAGTCATGGCACAGAAGGTGAAGCTGCTCTAGGAGTGCAGGGAAACTTGATTAGAGGGGATGAAAGAGCAGCTCTGATAGCCCTGAAAATATGCCTTTGTGAGATTGCTGAGGCTGCTCAGAGAAAGTACGAAAATGGTGTTTGAAAAAAAGCAGGAAAAAGAAAAATTGAAGAGCAATTGAGAGAACAGGCTGAGAGTGAACATTTTCCCTCTTAGTTTCACCTGATCATCACAAAGATTAGGAGAGTGTGCTGGGTTTGTGTGGCGGGGTTTCTGATAGTGGAGGTGGGGGCTACAGCTATGGTCCCCTGTGAGAAGCTTCTCAAAAGCTCTCCTGGCTCCAAGTCGGACCCACCTCTGGTCCAAGGCCAAACCAATTAACAACGGTGGCTGTGCCTCTGCGGTAACATATTTAAGAAGGGGAGCATGAGAGGGGGTTGGGGGGCTTGTGAGGAGGCATCGTGAGGATTCCTCTTGAACACTGAGGTCAGTGGAAGGAAGAAGGAGGAAGGGCAGGGAGGTGCATTGGAGCAGAGAGCCCCCCTGTATCCCATGGTGAGACAGCAGGGCCGCCCCCCTGCACCCATGGAGGTCAGCAGAGGAGCAGAGATTCACCTGCAGCCTGTGGAGGACCCCTGGGACTCTGTGGGAAGACAGCCCCCGCTGTTGTAGCTCAGTGCTGGGAGGACTGAAGCATGTGGAGGTGACCCACGCTGGAGCATCTTAAGAAGAATGCGTCCTGTGGGGAGGACTGATGACAGAGAAAATTTGTGGAGGACTCTCTCCCGTGAAAGGAATGCCATGTAGAGCAGGGGGAAGAATTCAAAAGAGTGTTTCCCCTGCCCTTTTTCAGGAAGAAGTGGCAGACTGTCTGCACCCCCCATCCTCTGCCCCTGCACTGCTGGGGAATTAGGTAAGAGATATCAGGAACAAAACTGAGCCTGGGAAGAAAAGAGGGTTGAGGGGAAGTGTTTGGTAACACTTCTCACTGTTCCATTCTGTCAAGTGTTGTTGGGAGTGTTTTGAATTAAAGTGATGCCTTTTTTTATTTCCCCTGCCATGACTGTCTTTTGCCTGTGACCATAATGGATGAGCTACACATCTCTATCCTTAACTCCATTCCTGAGCCTTTTGATTCATTTTTCTCCTTCCCAGCACTGGCAGGGAAGGGGTGAGTGAATAGCTGTGTTGTGCTCAGTTGTCCTCTGGACTCAAACAAGACAGAGAGACAAAAGAGTTTTGAACATGTCTGAGTCATCTCTTCTAATTTGAGGACGAAATATTCTTCTGCAGAGTCCTCTCTCTTCTTCAGGATATGCTTCTGGGAGCCAGTCTGTCTAACTGTGGTGGCTTTAGGCCTGGCATTAATTCTACTTGCTGCCTTAATATAAGCAGAAACAAATGTGTTTGGGGTAGCTGCTGAGCTTGCAAACACCCACTTTTGATGATTTTGGTTTCAAAGGTGGCATGTATTACCATTGAATAATTAAAGTGTTATCCTAATTAATCCAGTATTACAGATCATAGTGTCTCTGAAATACTTTTTCTCCATTAATTAGTGATTTTAACAGAGTGGTTAGGTACAACAAAGGCTGCCTTTCCCTGGCATGGGATATGCTCTAACTTATTTTAAAGTGATTTTCTGAAAGAAAATAAATCTCATTTTCTTTTTTAAATCTTCATTTGGACAATCATTCCTTGTGAAACTGTACTATGAGGAGTTTCTTTAGATACTAGTAAAGACTGCAGAAAGAAATAACTGACACACATTCAACCTGAGGAGCTGGAGATGCCTCTTTTGTACCAGCCTTTTAAAACGATGCCACTGTGGGTTGACCAACACATAGGCTGCAGCCTAGTAATAAAGATTTCCTGGCAAGTCCATAGACAATACCAACTCTTAACTTGCTTCTTCTGTGCTGTTCAGGACAGCATCACCTAACAAGGACTTGTGCTCATCTATCAATTATGTTTTTATATCAAGAAGCCTCAGCACATTTTGATCCCTAACATAATTTATTCCTCCTGTGCAAAGGAATGACCCAGGTTCTTGTAGCTGTTGTGGCTGTCTTAAAATATGCTACTCACTTTGCATGAAAAATAATGCTGGAGGCATATGACTCCATAGTGGCTGCTTTGCAGCCATTTTATGGTCTTTGTCTCACTCCCATTACAAATCTTGTATTTTTGAAGTATTTCCAATTCACTCATTGAAAATTGAATCAACTAAATGTTCAACATTCAGGACATTGGTAAGAAAAATTATCCAGGAGTTAAAAAAGATGCAGATGCCTTAGTCAAACGTAAGCTTCCTGAGATATAACATTTCTTCTTTTCAGAGCCATCAGAGTTCACATGAAAAGCCCTGGGGAGGGAGACAACAGCAGAAACCCCACAGCTGTTCGATGTAGTTTGAGGCTCTAGGTAACCTCCTGCACTAAACACCCTATACACATCATAAGATTGTGCCTGACCTGAACAGTTTACAACCCAAAGAAAGGGAGGCACAGACTGATGGAAGAGGTCAGGGAAAACTGGATTTTGTGGATACCTGTCAAACCCTCCCTATCCAACTGCAGAATTGTTCTTGATAACCTGAAGAAAATCCAGGTGTTTTATCTTTTTGCACTCATTCTGTCAGTGTACAAATAGTGAACTAATGGTCCTTAATCCCTGTTATAAGAAAGGTTTGGTATAGGTTGTCCTAACAGGTTTAAGGAGGGCTAGCACAATTTGAGGGAACAGAGTAATGAACAGGTGTTTGTTTTTATTTTTTTTCTTTAAACTGAGTTTTTCCATAACAAATATGCTTAGTAAAGTGAATTGGTGTTTCATGCTTGTTGGACAGCAAAACCAGTCAGCATTCTGGATTTTTAGGATTTATATAAAACTGACTTAAATCAAGGTCAGTTTACACGAAAACTGGCCTGGCAGTATGGTCTAAGGTGGGACAGATGATAAGTGCATTGGAGTAAAGAATCTCACACTTTGCTAGAAAGTTGCTCTAGATAAGCAAAAGGAAATATCTCCAGGGATATTGAATTCAAATGCATATGAGCAGAGAAGTGCTGGAGGAAGAGCACAGGAGAGGCTTGTCAGCATGGGGCAGCTGCAGGAGGACCCTGGCTGGCCCCACCAGAGCCTGTCTTGCTCAGGGCGAAGTGTTGCATCAGTAATACAAATACTGGTAATTTGTCCCGCTTTTCTTTCCTGTCAGACCATGGTGTTTTGTGGTGTTGTTTTTTTGTTTGTTTGTTTTTTTTTTTGGTTTTTTTTTTTTTTTTTTTTTTTTTTTTTTTTGGTTTTTTTTTTTTTGTTTTTTTTTTTCCACTTAGCTTCAGCACACAAGCTGTTAATGAATGTGTCATGCCAGCAGGGCTGCTTCATTACCTGGGCTCCAGGCAATCCAGCCTGAACATGAGCTCCTAACAGACAACATCATGTGGAATTTCTATGGGTTATTTAATTAATATAGCAAATATAAATGACAAATTAGGCAGAGATATTGAACTTGAACGTTGCACTGGGATTTTTCAGCTCAAGAAAATTACTCAACATCAGAACGGTTTTATGTGCTTTCTCCTGTTGCAGTTACTGGGTTGCAGTGGATATCTAAAAGTGCTACAAGGAACAGAAGGAAAGAGGTATAATAAAGGCATCAATTTAGGTATAAAACATCCTCTGTACTAAGTGGAAGATGCAAGATGACACTAAGTAATTTTTAGGCCTATTACCTTATTAGAGATGACAGAGGTGCATTTAGACAAATCTGTATAAGCAGACAAGCAATATTTAGAGAGGAGGAGGAATTGTGTGCTTAGATAGTAGTTGTTTTTTGAAGGGCCTTTGTGATGAACTGGGAGAAAAAGCAGCTGCATAATGAGACTTTGGAATATGTACTACAACTGCGAACAAGACACAGGTTTTAGCAAGGTGATGAAATTGTAGCACTTTCTTGGCATCTTGTCCTTGTAAAACCCCATGTTACTTCCACAAATTTGAGGCTTGGAAGCACAATGAGCTCTCTGCTTTCTTGGTACAACCAGTTTTCTATTTTTCTGTATTTAAATATATTTCAAAATCATGACAGAGAGATGATGTGTTTTCCTTCTATTAAGACTCCTTGTCCAAGAGTTTCACCATTGCAGATTGATACTGGGAAGCTTTCAAAAGATATTGTTATCCCCTCAAATGGGAAGAGGAAACCCCATCCTCCCCCAGGAAAACCAAGGGCATAGATATCACAGCTTAGACAGAAAAACTCTGATGCTTTTTCTTTGCTAAAACATTATGGTTAAAGTGTGTTACTGACACAGATATGGAACCTCCAGGTGGCCGTAAAGCACAGCAGTGCTGGAGCTGGTCCCTCTGCAGGCCAGTGAGCGGGTAGCCTCCCTAGAAATGTGTTTTTTCCTCTTCTTCAACAAGGCCACCTCCAGAGCTTGCTGGGGGATCAGCGCCTTCATGGACATACGGAGGAACCTGCTCCAGGTATTGGCAAACTGGCAGGGGTGGTGTGGGGTCCCTCCACTCTTCTTTCCTAGGCACAGCAGCATTTGAAGTCTACGTTAAGAGAACGACTATTCCTAAATCAGCTTCTGAATCCTTCATAGGGAAGGCAGCTGCACTCCAAGGAAATGTCCCTGCAAACACTGTGGTGAAGCTGGACAAAAGAAGGAAATCTCCAGTACAGCAGCGAGTGCTAGAAAGTATGTATCTGAAGTCATGGCTGAGGCTAGAAAATCAAAAGGAAGATATGAAAGGTTAACAGAGAGGAAAAAAAAAGGAGAAAATATTCTGGCCAAAAGAAATGAGGGATGACATTGGTTTGCATTGTTAGAGCTTACAGCTCTTTTTTAACTAATGGACTTTCCTGAGGTAAAGTATTACATCAATTCGTCTTGAAAAGACACTTGACAAGGGGCAAAGTGTCTATTATAATCTCATATAATAAACTGTTCAGCCCACTTAAATATGCTTTCTATCTGCTTTATCCACTCGAAACATGTGCTTTAGCAATTCATTAACCTCTCTTCTAATTACATGGATATAGGGAGCAGTCTGCTATGACCTGGCAGAACCACAACTACAGAAATTCTGTTCTATTGCTCAAAGTACATGTTCGTTTCTGAAAAGGGGCATAGAAAGGTCAGAGGGATATAGCTGTTTGTACCCTCCCTTGGATTTACTGGAATAATAACTTGCTTGTTCAGAATTAGCTGTTACTTCAGTATGGATTTTATTACAGGTCAAAGACACACTTGTGGAAGCAAAACCAAATATTCTTCTAAAATAAAAAATAACAGATAACATCAGATACAGTATTTCTACTTCAAGGAAAATATAAGTAAGTACTTCATTAAAGATCTTGTTGGAGGAAATAAACTGGCTTGGAAGAGCTCTGAACTTTGGGGACATTTGCCCGATGTGAGCCAAGTTCAAACATTGCAGTGCTGGAGATGTATTACATTTTTTCTGAATGGAATGTGGTGGGCTCAGAGCATGAGAATGTTGATAAGCGCAAGAGAGCTTCTAGGCTGCAATGTCTTCCAGTGTAGTTTATTTTCCAGTTTAGACTGGAGTCTGGCACTTGCTGCTTTTAAGGAGGAAACAAGAAACTTTCTGGGGCAGTTCTGGGGCTGACTGCTGAAGGTAGTTCATTTAAGAAGCCCAGCGCCTAGAGGTAAGTTCATGTTGTCTGACATGAACATGTTTGCAAAGCTTAGGCAGATTAAAATCCACTCATTTTGGAGTCTGCAGAGGGGCTTGTACTGCACGCATCAAGCGGCAGCAATGTCCAAAGTCTGATAATGCACCAGGGGAACAAAACCTTGGAATGAAAATGAGGAAGATCACAATGTTCTCTGTCTTCCTTCAGTACTCTTGGGAGAAACACTAGGAAAATTTCCATCCTACTTTATTTTATTGCTCATTTTTATTCTCTCACTCCAGGAAGGGCGTCCCAGGTGTTGTGACATCTGGGGGACAGGCCTATGACTTCTGTGAAGTGTACTGTCGCCTCACTTAGCATGTGAAGAGGATGCCTGTATATGTGTGTGCTCAAACTGTAACAAAGATTAGAGCATGGTCCATCCTTCTGCTTCTTGCTTGCACAGTGTCAAGTGCCACAGGGGTCCTGGTCCATTACTGGGGTTTTTATGTACTAGGTCTGTCACTGGAATAGACAGTTAAAATGAGACAGAGCTTCTCCTGATAGTACACGGGCTATCATCAGATGCAAATAATAAAGCATGAAACTCTCAGTGCTTCTGTTCTCCACACGGGCCTGCATTTTGTGAATGAGGAGAGAGGTCTGAGAAAGTAGGCATTACCCTGCATCTAGCACAGACAGAGGATCAAGCAGAAAGTTCTGCACAAAAATCTGGTGTAGAAGGAAGTGTGGGAGCAGTGGGAAATCAGTGCTGAGCCCTGACGTGAGAGGACTGAGGACAAAAGTAGTTCTCTCTCTTTGCAGACTTGTTCTGAACAGATATGAACTGCCTCTGCTTTGGTCTGGGCACTGGATAGCTGTGATGAGCATGGTGCTGGGCTGGCAACATTGCTGGGAGGTGATGGCTGTGGCTGCAGGCTCAATGCCCTGTTAATCACAGCGGCAGAGCTAACTCACTGCTGTCTGACTATGGACAACATGTCAGTACACTCAAGGAAATGTTCCTATTGGGTGCAATGTCTAAGCTGTGTAGAGACCTTCATGGTTTGTACTTCACTCATTGGAGTGCAAATGACATAATTGAATTGTCTTTACTACCTGTTCCCTTAACAAAAATTTTAGCTTGAGAATATCCATCGTTACATTTCTTTACTGTAGTGTAACTCCACTGCCACTTCAGCTGAATCAGTCCATACTGGGCAAGTAACTAGGTCTTTCTGAGGAGCAAAGCTGGTTGCTTGGGTAGAACAAGGGCACCATCCCTCCACAGATACAGCAAACTATTTATAAGGTGAACCCTGGGTGTTATTTCAGAGCTAGTCCCCATCCTCCAAATGCTCAAAACCATGCACGTGTGAATAACTGACATCATTACTTCATTAATGATTGTGGCGCATAACCTATGTATTTTGAGGAAGTGTTGCTGTGAATACCTTCACATAAAATTCTGAGCACCATGCATATTCTGCCCAGTAAATGGGGGGGGGGAGTAAATGGGGGAAGAGTAGATTCTGCTGGCTATTTTACATCAAAGGTGCCTAAAAGTAAAATAGACATGAAGCAAGTGGCATAAGACTAAACATCTCAAGCAGCCCTTGCATACCAAGGTAAATAACTGAACAAGAAGCACTATTGAAAAGCCTTGGGTTTCCATCTGGTATTTCATTCAGGTGTTCCTGACATGAGAGGGGCCACACACTGCTGTGAATGGACAGAAACTGAATGCTGAACGCGAGCCATGTCACTTTGTGGTGAACTGTGGCAAGACTTGGGGTTCACTGTTGTAGAGTAGTAGCATACACAGTACAAAATCCAACATGAAACAAACAATGGATTTGAAGGGGTATTGAACATGGATTTCTCCTCCAGCATTTTACTATTAGATCTTCTCAGCCCTAAAGCTGGGATATTTATTATTCAAGAGGACCTGCCATTGCATTTGGATTCAGCCCAATGAAGCATTTTTGTTATAATGGAGAAGGCTAAGAGCTGAGTGGGAAGACCATGGAATGACTTCTAAGGCTAGTTCTCTTGCAAGAACCACATGTGTAGACAGAAAATCTTTTTCATGTTTAATGCCATTTAAAGTGCTGTGTATGGCAACTCACTTAACTAAATGAGGAATATGAAAGTGATATAATAATACAAAGATAATATAAAAACCTCTAGAGACATTCATGACAAGAATCCCATCTTTTTTTCTCAGAGTATTTCAGAGTGCCCTAGGGGAACCTCTTTTCCAGGAGAAAAGATGACATGATTTTTCTCTGTTTTGTAAACAGATTCTCATAACAATAATTGAGCTGTCTCGAGAGTGCTTTTATCTCTTTAAACTGGATACCCACCCATGAGGATGTGTGACCTTGCTGTCCACTCCTGTACTCAGTGGTTCTCTTTTGATTTTAGATGTGGTGCTCTCCTGAGATAATAGATGGCTCTGTGGGGCTTACCAGTATAGGTATGGAATAAGATAAATATGTGGTAACCAACCATATGGGCAATAAAAATATAACCACTTGGAGTCTTGAAATGCTGGGGTTTCAACCCCAAGCCCCAAATTAAGGTTGACATATGGGTGATTCCCACAGCCCTTCACAAAGGGGGGGTGAGTTTACCTTTAAGCTTCCCTCCAGGGTGCGGCCTTGCAGGGAGAGCCATTGGGTAAAGGAGCCCCAGGTGTCCCACACTAGGTAACCAAAGGTCAGGTGTCCCACTGAGGGATAAAAGCTGGGACCACTTGCAGGAGGGGCAGTGTCTGTGTGTGAGGTGGATGCCCTGTGCAGAGTTCCCTATTGGGGAAGGACCTCCTGCCTCCCTGGGACTGGGCTCTGGTCAGGTATGTTTTTTGTAAACACGGGCTGTGTAGAGATTCAGTGTGTGGCTTCCTTGGTCTTATGTATTTGGCTTGTTGACTCAGTTGTCTCCTGTCCCTTCTATGGGAGACTGCATATCCCCATTTATTCCACCCGTTGTTGATTGTGCGGTGTCTTTGTTGGGGTCAGTGGGATTGATGTTGATTATGTATGATCTGACTTGTTTGTACCCCCATTGCTCACCCATGTGCTGACCCTTTTGTGTCAAATGCAATTTGGTTATTGGTTCATCTTTATGCTGGCTGTGTCCTTTATGCTAGGCCTAATAATGGCAAAACAAGTCTTCAGCCCCAACCTTGAGAAGAGAAGGCTCCAGGGAGACCTTAGAGCAGCTTTCCAGTACTTAAAGGGGGCTCCAGGAAAGGTGGGGAGGGACTCTATCAGGGAGTGTAGTGATAGGATGAGGGATAGCCGTTTTAAACTAAAAGAGGGTAGATTTAGATTAGATATAAGGAAGATTTTTTTTTCCTGTGAGGATGATGAGACACTGGCACAGGTTGCCCAGAGAAGCTGTGGCTGCCCCCTCCCTGGCAGTGTTCAAGGCCAGGTTGGACGGGGCTTTGAGCAACCTGGGCTAGTGGAAGATGTCCCTGCCCATGGCAGGGGGGGGTGGAACTAGATGGTCTTTAAAGTCCCTTCCAACCCAAACCATTCTGTGAGTTTCAAATGCCTGTTTTCAAAGACTTGATGGAAAGGGTTAAATATGCTTGTAAATATACTTGTTGTGAGGCTTGTCCTGGCTGCATGCCAAGTGGCAGGTAGTCTGGATGTATAAGGGCAAATGATGGCACAGCTAATACTTTGGAAACCTCTGGAACACCTGGGCTCCCAGCAGGTATTAAACAAAGGTAATAATGAATTAGCTCAGAAAGTCTCAGCTCACAAGTGTTACTGAGGACCATTCAAAATCTTTCTAAGCAAGAATCAGAGAGAATACCATAGCAAGCAAATTTCAAATATGTGTGGGAAATGTCTATGAACTTAAAAAATTTAAAGATATTTTTCCCTCTTATCTATTTCTTAGATTTCTGCTTCCTCTTGGTACTGAGAAAAAGGTTTGTTGTTGAAATCTTTGCAATTCATTCTGGAACTCTACTCATCCTTGATGTTTGTTCCTTTCCTTCTTGAGTCGTTCCTGCACATACAACTCCAACCTACTTGTTCCTGTGAGGTGTGGGTTTGTGACTATTCCCTTTCACGTACTTGTTTTTATGTTCAGAGTCCTCACCTATTGCCTACAGCCCCTTGAAGCAGAACAAAATATGAACTCCAGAGAAGAGTTGAGCAGTAGGTCTTGATGTGGAAGGAGATGGTGGTGGGTTCAGGAAAAGTGCGTACATGATGGTACATTTCTGACTTCACTACATGTGAATTACTGCAATCTTGGAAACAAAAATCCTCAAGGTGCCTCATTTGCACCAGGCACCTGTAAATGTTGAGATGCCGTGCTGAGCAGAGGCTGGAAGGAGACTGAGACCTCATCGCCCTCTACAGCTACCTGAAAGGAGGCTGCAGAGAGCTGGGGATGAGTCTCTTTAACCAAACAGTAAGTGACAGGACAAGAGGTAGTGGCCTCAAGTTGTAATAGGGAAGGTTTAGACTGGATATTAGGAAGTATTTATTTCCAGAAGGGGTTATGAGGTGTTGGAATGGGCTGCCCAGGGAGGTGGTGGAGTCCCCATCCCTGGAGGTGTTTAAGAGTCAGGTCGACATAGCGCTGAGGGATCTGGTGTAGTTGGGAACTGTCAGTGTGAGGTTAACGGTTGGACTGGATCGTCTTGAAGGTCTTTTCCAACCTAGATGATTCTTTGAGAGGCATAGAGCTGGGACCAGGAGATGTCTGGTGTATTTGAACCTGTTCATGGATGAGTGAATGTATGATAGTCATCCCTCCACATCCGAAGCATTCTAATGGAGAGAGGGTGAAGAGTTCCCCTTCCTCTCCTTTGATGCCATGGTTTCTGTCAGGGCAGATGATTCCTCTTCTCCTCCTTCACTGTCTAGTCCATACAGACCTGCCTCCTGCCATACCTACAGGTGTGGGGATGCTCTGTGCTCACTCCCAGGAGTTTGTTAGGTTATAAATTTATTATAAAGCTCAACCACAATGAACACAAAGACCCAGAGAATCATAGTGGCAACACGAGGTGGAGCAACCAGTAACCTCAGCAGTGCCAACAGAGCTTCAGACCTGCTCCCTCTGACTGGTGGAGGAGAGCGATTAGTCCCAGATTCGTGATGAACCCCACTGAAGAGTCAGTGGGGACACCCCCTCCCCTGAAGGCCCTGCAGTCTGGTGGAGGTGAACACCTGCAGGGGCATGGGACTCACAGGGAGCTGCTGGGGAAAAGCATTTGGGCATGTTGTTCAACTTCTTATGAGGTGTTTTAAGGGGGTTGTGGAAATGTGCAAGAATTATTACTGGATATTTAGGGGAAGGATCGAAGCTGGTTCTGTGGGGGTAACAAGTGTGAGAGAAAAAGGGATCAAAGGGGCTGGCCCTGGGTTACAGCTGGCTGGTCAGTACAATTGTCTGACCAAGCCCTGCACTTGATCACCACAGTCTGTCCTACTGTCTTACTAAATATTCTTACATAATAAGGATAATTATTTATTATGACTACTAATACTAATTATTTTTACATTCTTTCCATCTACCTTCTGTGTGGGCACACCCTCTGTTCTAAGCCTATGTGAGAGATCGATCACCTTCAAGCCAGACTAGTGGGCAGCAACCTGAGATCCAAGTGCCAGCAACTAGAATGGGACCGTGAATCTCAGAGCCTGGCAGGTGCCAGTGCCAGCACCAGCACCTGGGGAAACTGGAGCCTGAGGCCAGCTCTGGGGCAGAATAAGTAGCTAATGCCAGCTACCAGAGAGACCCATTTGCTATGCGTGAGTACATATTTCACTAGTGGACATCAATATTGATCAGCCAGAGAGGAACAATATCTGGTACCCATGCTGTTCATGTGTATGTGAGCTCTGTGGGTGTACGTACAGTGTAAAGGCACTGCTCTCTGTGTTCATCAGGGGCTGGTCATATGTCTGTGTGCACATGTGCATCTCCTGGTAACATGTCTTCAGCCTTGCTGTGGGCTGGACCTAGGAGCAAGGAGCTGCAGCAACCTTGCATCAGCTGAACAGGGGCAGGAGGATACACCCAGGCTTCTGTAGCCATGGCATCTGTACCCTTGACAAAATGTGATGGAGAAAAATGCACGCTGCTCTTTATGCAAGGACACATTCAAGGTTTAATGGTGAACTACTTTGCAGATGCTTGCATGGGGAGGGGAGTTAGACTTAGTCACAGCAGAAGAATCTCATGTCGTTGAGAGCTGTGTCATCTCCCTTTCCCTGGGGCTCCTCCACCTTTGTCTGGAGCCCACAGATGGCCCCAGAAGTGCAGCTGCTGCTCCATGGGCCGAAGTAACCCCCTGAAAGTCCCCAGCCCTCCAGTTTTGTCCCATCTGAGCAGGTGAACCTCACATTGTTGGCTGCCGTGTCATCACGCAGGTGCTGCCTCTCTTCCACACGCAGCGAGAAGGAAACCAGCTTGTTGCTGGGGCAGATCTGGGCCTTGGTCCAGTTTCCCCACCTGCCAGAGAAGGAAACAATTTGCCAAGACGTGTTCCGCCTCTGCTACGCTGCAGTCAACACTGCAACTTGCCTGGGATCCTGGTGGTCCTGGGGCAAGGGACCTACACAGCACCTGTTTCACTCTGCTTCCCCATCACCCCCTAGATGACTTGCCACCATCAGTCCTGGGCTGCCCTGTTGTTGCAGAACCCATTGGGAATTTCAGCTGCTTGCTTTGTCCCTGTTACTTGATATCAATGTCCATTTCAAAGCAAGCATTTGAGGAAAAGGAGAAAGAACAGGCTAAGATCTGCATTTTTTAAACTCTTCAGGGTACTGTTCCCTTCCCTGGGACCAGATCTCTAACTTGAGGCCTTCACTTTTTGGCCAGTGGGACCTCACCCACCTCCAAGTCGGGTGGGGAGCCACCTTCTCAGGAGGTATGGTTGCCAATGGAGAAACCATTGAGCTGGTTTTCCTTCATGGCCCCCAGAAGCTGCTGACCTGGAAGACAAGAAAGGACTACTCACCACCCCACGGAGGACTCAATGACTGTGCCATCCGTGCAGAGCAGGCGGATGCCGTTCAGAGCTGTATCATCGCCAAAGATCCAAAATCCCCTGTAGGGCTCCACCTTAGAAGAGGAGAAGAAAATGGGAGATGTCAGCACCTCCCCCATTTAAAAGAAGACATGAGGGGTGGTAGGAGGGTCCAGGGACAGAGCCAGATACAGGTAATGTTGCTGAGCAGGGCTGTGAGGCAGCTCCGTGGCATTTCTCAGGGAGCCCTTTTTGCTGTTACCCACCTCTGCTTTTTCTTTACATTGCAGTGCAGAGTCTCTGGACAGAGCAACGCTTGGTGGCTGCCGTCCCAGGTCATGCTCACCCTCTTGATGTGTACTGTGACACTCAGAGCTGGAGTGCTGTCAGGGGGGGACTGTCCCAGCCCCTTGGGAATGGGCTCTGCAGTACCAACCCCAGGTCTTTTCTTACCTCATGGTCTCCTCTGTTAAGGAATTGCTCACTGGCAGGGAGCCTGGAGAGTTACTCTATGCTAGAGATTTCTTATTGATAAATGTGCGTGAGCAATGCAGATACAATGCAAACTGCTGCAACGGGACAAAGTGCTGTGGCCAGCCCTGCTGAGATCAGAGCAAAATACCATAATTTCACAGCATGTTTTTTTCCCACCCCAAAGAAGGAGTGAACCCTTACCTTCACTTCAAATCCCTTAGCGTAGCCGCTGGGGCAAAAGTGTTGGTGTCCCCAAGAGCCCCAGGGGCCTCCGTTGGGAACCATGAGGATGGATTCATATTTCCGTGCCTCGGCGCCCCAGAGGCAGCAGGAGCCCAGCAGGCTGAGGATGGCAGGGATGAGCAGCTGCATTGTGCGCGACCTGCTCAGTGCCTCGCTGCACAGAGATGATGGCATGGGGGAATTTATGAGAGGAGAGTGGGTGGGAGACCTTGGGGAATGTCAACAAAGCCCATGGGGAGTGAGGGTTGTTGCTATGCACTGCTTCTGTTGACTGCCTGTCCCTCAGTGGTGGGGCCGCCCTTGCCAGGCGGGAGGGGTGTCACTGGTATGCACTGGCTGGGGAGCTTGCAGTGCTGTGAAAACGTGCATGGGAGGGGAGGGAAGGGAAGGGGAACAGAGCTGGGACTGTTCCCCAAGGGGATGCTGTGATTTGCAGGAGGGTCCTGGCAATGATGCGAGGAGGGTGTTGGAGAGGGAGATGGGAGGAGAAGTGCTGGACTGGAAGGTGAAGAAACCTCTGAAGGGGCTGAGGCAAAATAGAGGTGGAGATGTCTTAGGGTCCTTCATCCTGTGGAAGTCCTCACTTGCTTCCTCTTTCTTTCTTTCCTTCTCTCCTCACTATCCCACTGGGGGTGTGGGAAGTACCTGCACTGGAAGCCATTACATTTTTCTCTGGGACATGTATTAAGTGTATGTGACTATGTAAAGGGTGGCAACCCTTTCTCACGGGGCAAGTGCTCCAGTTGCCAACCATCTCATGTGGCCTTTGCTGAACTCACTCCAGTTTATTTATGTCTGTCTTGTACTGCAGACAGGGGAATGGAAGCAAAACTGCGCGCAGTCCCATCATCCCACAGACTTGTGCAGACACAGCTCCCAGCTGCTCTGGTGTATCTGTAGGTGTGAGCATACAGAAAGGGTAGGAGACCCTACTTCTGCTGTTGTTCTGCTCTGAGATGCAAGTTTCTGTTTGATGCCTTATTCCTTCAGAGGGACTAGCCAGAGAAGAAACCTCTGCTGACAGCAATATTCAAGGGTATCCTGTGAGTAGCTGCAGGGTAAGAGGATAAGCTGCTGAGTAATGAGGGTAAGCTGCTCATGGTCCCATTGAGGAGTGATGCCACCTGGGAGGGTTGTCCTGTGAGGATATACCAGCAGTATATCCTACACTATAAACACAGCCAACATAGGGAGAAAGAGTTATTTCAGGCTTCAATTACTGAAGAATGGAATATCCTGTTTCTATAATAACCGTTTTGAACAGATGAAGGAGCAAGTGTTTCTTTCAGCTGAAATCCTCCGATGTTACCCCTTGGGTAAAACTGTAGATTTCCTCAGTTACTCATAGCACCCCTTGGGAGACAATGAGGACAAAGATGTCTTATTGTATCCTTGTATCTCATAGGCAGCAGAAACCCAGCAGAAGGAAGACAACAGGGATGAAGGGCTGTGTCGTCAGGGTCCTGATCTGGAGAATGGATAGCTCCTGGATACTTCACCACTCCTGATGAGATAGGATTTTCTGATCTTGTGGTGTTGATTGGATTTCCTCATAAGACTGGCAGCAACCACAGCAAGAGCAATGGGCCATTGCCAGGTACCATATCCAGTAAAGAGCTGTGAATAAGTGATATGGTCAACCCTCTTCATTAACCATGCTGGCTGCACTATGAGGCTTTCAGGGTATGTGGAAAGTTATGGCTTTAGGGTGGAGTAGTGGCAGAGGCACCTAGAACTGTAATAGGATTTTAAAGAGAAGCAGTAAAGAGGAGCTAGGTGGGGAGGAGGTCCTGAACAGGCTGACGCTAAAAATGGTAGAGATGTTTTACAGTTTGTAATTATATCCACAGAGCTGAATCTTGCTCCATTTGAGTTCCTCTTATTGAGAGGGTCTGTTTTCTTTGCCTTCCACTTTCACACAACTCCTGTTTCCTCTCTGTCAGTCTGAGCTCCAGCCCCAGTGGTCCTAACACTGAATGTGGGAGAGGGGGGTCCTGGGAAAAGACCCTGTTCAACATCTTTGCTAATTTTTTTGTTGCTCCCTTTTGACTGCCTGGGGAGTAGGCAGCAGAGGCAGTGCACCGGGTCAGTGGTTTTGTGATATTCCAGCAGGAAGCAGTGAAAACAATTCACACTAGTAATTAACTCTGCCTGTGGGAGAAAGCAGATACCATGTGTGTTTCTGTAACTAGAGTGGGGAGCTAGAAAACAAACCAGGAACTAATCTCAGCTTTATGTTTCCCTCTCTTGTCTCTCATTAATTTTTAACCCTTCCAGAGTGATGAACCTCTTTCTTGAGTCAAAGAAACTTTTTTGTGGTGTGGTTTGTTTTGTGTTTTTTTTTTTTTTTTTTTTTTTTTTTTTTTTTTTTTTTCCCTCTACAGAAAACCTTTCCAGCTCCAGGACTAAAACATGGACTGGAATTAAAATGCCTAGTTCAGTATGAACAGTTGAATTTGTGCTGCTGGGGTGCAGGGCCAATGAATACTTTTGGATAAATCTGCTCATACATAAACTTCCCTGAGCATCCAGTGATGTCTTAACATCCCTGCTAATGAACATTTTCTCATCTGGGGAAATTCTTTTTCTTTACCCCTTGCTTCCTTTTCTCTTCTGTTAACCTGCAGTCCTCCAATCAGGTAAGGAAAGTACCAGTTTGCAAGCCAAGGATGGATGGATTTTTCATTATGTTAGATTGGAAAGCTGGAGTTTGAACTTCTCTGAGTCTGACAACTTATTTTTTTTTCTGGTTAGCTTTGGCAGCTAGTTGTAGAGTCATGTTATATGACATATCTTTTTTTTTTTTTTTCCCCCAGTCAAATTATTAGAAGGCAGGATAACATTAGACTCAGCAATAGAAGCAATCATGGCTGGTGTAGAACAAAGACCAGTTCTGTATTTTTGGAAACATATAAACCAAAAAGAAATGTTTCTCTTTTTTTTTGGACAACTGAAGTCCTACTTGTTATGATAAAAAAGAACTGAGAGTTACAATGAAAAAATAATCTTTGAAAACTGTGCAGGTGCTCAAAATAATCAAAAATCAGCAGAATAGGAAAAGGTACTCACAGAGCCAAAATATCAAGATAAGAGTGAAGTGCTTGCATTAGCCTTGTTGACATTGCATAGATACATTTTCGTTGTAGATACTTAAGAATAGGTTAGGTGAATCCCACTTTCTGTGGGCTAAAAGATATTTTGTTATATACTGCCCATTTAGAAGATGGTGGGGCTCTCCAGGGAAGGCGCAGATGTGCTCTCAGATAGCCTTCTTCTCTAGCAACGTAAACCTTCTTAGATGAAGATGAGAAAAAGTTACTTGAAGTGTATGTGGTCTGAAAATGTTCTTGCAGTGGACTTTGTAATGACACTGGAGATAAAGCCAGTTAAATTGCTCCCACATCTGGCAACTAGCTTCTGGATAAAAGATCTAGTTTCAAGCATTCTTTGGTGCTGCCAAGGGGCCAGTCAGCCTTTGAAGCATGTAGCACTCCTGCCGTTGCCATGTCAGTTTAGAATTGGATGCAGAGGCTCAAAACTTTCTGTGCTACGAACGGTGTTCTTTGAGGGCCAAGGAACAGGCAGTGCCTGACACTGTTGATGCACCTGGACCAGATACACAGGCACATTGCCGGCTGGCTGAGGGACAACACTACTTGCCTACAGCATAACAGTGGTGAGGTGTGACACCTGTGACTCCCTACATGTGAAGTGATGTTTTCCTCTCTTAGATACATCCCTAATGACACAAAGTCATTAGACTGAGGCAGATTCCATGACTTCTCACCACTCTCAGTGCAGAGCAGCTAGTGCTGAGAATTAGCTCTCTGAGGCAAAGGTAGAGGCAAAGACATCTTCCTCCTTTGCATTTTCTTTCTTTATAATTTCTGCTGCTTCTTGCTCTTTTCTATTGACTGGTGAGGCCACCGGAGCTTTGGTTCAGGTTCATCTAAGTTATGACACCTCCATTTGTTTGTCTATACAAAACACCCGTGATGTTTGTGTCTGAGCTGTTGCTACAGCCAGTGGGGATGCGCAGTCTCAGTGAAGTCTAGGAATTGCATCCATTGAACAGTCTTTATGGAGCTGATCCAACTACCCAGGGGTAGGTGTCAAGTGCCACTGGAGACTCCCTAGGGTGTCCCATCTTGCTTCTGCTTACCAAGCCAGAAGGTGCACAGGATTTTTAGGCCTGGTAGTAAGCAACTGGGGTCTACCTTATGTTTCCCTTTTTTTTTTTTTTCCTGTGGTTATGGCTTTCATAGTTTACGATAATAATTTCTCATGGATCTTTTAGTCTCAGCTGAATCCAATTTCTGTTGAGAGTCTTCATGAGATCAGAGAAGGTTGTTTCTGGATAGAATCTGTAATAGGGAAATATTGGTAGTGGTTACAGTAATTATTAAAAGTTGCATGTGAAATAGATAGCAAGCTTATCACACTGTGTAGTGGGTTAACCTTGGCTGGCTGTCATGTACTCATCCAGCTGCGCTCTTTCCCCCTCCTCATCAGGACAGGGGGAGAAAACAAGATGAAAAGTTTATGTGTCAAGATAAGAACAGGGGTATCACTCACCAGTTACTGTCAGGGTCAAAACAGATTTGTCTTGAGGAAGCTTAATTTAGTTTATTGCCAGTTAATAATAGAGTAGGATAGTGAGAAATAAGACCAAAACTAAAAACACTTACCCTGTGTCCCTCTCTTCTTTCCGAGCTCAATTTAACTTCTGAATTTTTACCTTCTTCTCCCAAAAGGGGCACACGGGGATGGGGAATGAGGGTTGTGGTCAGTTCGTAACACTTTGTCTCTCTGTTCCTCCTCACACACTTCTTCTGCTTCAGTGTGGGGTCCCACCCACGGTAGACAGTCCTCCATGAACTTCTCCAGCACAGACCCTTCCCATGGGCTGCAGTTCTTCACAAACTTCTCCTGTGTGGGTGCTTTCCACAGGGAGCAGTCCTTCAGGAACAGGCTGCTCCAGTGTGGATCCCCCATGGGATCATGTCCTGAAAGAAAACCTGCTCCAGTGTGGGTTCCTCAGGTCCTGCCAGGAGCCTGCTCCAGCACAGGCTCTCCACAGGCTGCAGCTTCCTTCAGGGCACATTCACCTGGGTACTCCACAAGCTGCAGTGTGGCTATTTGCTCCACCGTGGGCCTCCATGGGTGCAGGGGCACAGCTGCCTCACCATGGTCTGCACCAGGGGCTGCAGGGGAATCTCTGCTCCAGTGCCAGTAACATGTCCTTTCCCTCCTTCTGCACTGACCTTGGTGTCTGTAGGGCTGTCTCTCTCACATTTTCTCACTCCTGTCTTTCAGCTACTGTGCAGCATTTTTGCTCTTAAATATGTGATAACAGAGGTGCCACCAGTGTCGAGGGTGGGTTCAGCTTTGGCCAGTCATGAATCCACCCTGGAGCTCACTGGTACTGGCTCTGTCTGACATGGGGGCAGCTCCTGGTGTCTTCTGACAGAAGCCACCTCTGCAGTCCCTCCACTACGAAGACCTTGCTTTGTAAATCCAGTACATACTGGCAGACCCTACTGTTTAAGCTGGAATAAGAGATCTGTAGTTACTCAGATCACTCTTGGAACAATTTTAAATAATTGACCTCATGTGTGCCCCTGTTGAGCCTTCCAGTAATTTTAAATGACATGTTATCCATGACTGCTATGACCTTAGATCGTCCAGTTTAGAGACATCTTGGATCTCTTGAGTACTTATTATCAGTTCTATTTATTTGTTGCTATTCACTCTGTGAATGTTTTTCATCTCTCTTCCAAAGCAATTTTAATTTCTACCTAATCTTTTCTAAAATCCCTAACTCCCAAGAGTGGTTGGAACCATCTGAACACAAAGCTTCTTTCACTATGAGCACCAATGCAAATAGATAATTTAAAAATAACCATATCTGTTGTGATATTTTATACTGTCAGCTGGTCCTACAGATTTTCTGACAGGCTCCTGAATCTTTGATCTGAAGGAACATTATTAGTGCTAATTCCCTTTGCCATTTGTTCCTCAAAGCGCATTTTGTCTGCTGTGCTTTTACATGCAATCTGCCACCAGATATGTTACTACTTTTTTTTTTTTTTTTCCATTCGACCACAACTTTAGCTTTCACTGTTTCTCCTCAGTTTCCCTTACCTTTTGGTTTAACACTGTCTATTTCTTTGCACCTTTCTCAAGTCCTTGTTAATGTTGTGTGCCTTAGTCCTGTATTTCCAGCACCATAACCTTTAGATTGCTCCCACTGTCAGTCAGCCTTCAGGCTCTAAGGTTTTCTTTGCGGACTGTCTTTTGGCAGGAAGAATGGAGAATGAGCTCCCTGCAGGGTCTGTGCTCATGGTTTGTCTGTGAGCAAGGGCAATAGAGAGCCAGGAGCTACTCTGAGCACTCCTGAGGACTTGGTGACAGAGACCTGCAGCAGCACCTTACCCGGGGATGGCAAACAGAGAGATGGGCATCCTGCAGCGGTGAGCATGCTCCGTGCCAACAACAGTCTCTAGTACTTTTTATTAGATTAGTCAGAGTGTTTTTAAGAAGTAAAATGCCACTGAGGAACATCATAACACAAATTACAGCTGTTGCCCGAGGAAGCTGGAAGACATGTCAGCAAGCCTTTCCCAGGGACTTGCCTGCCTGTTGCCTGACTTGTTCCCACCCGATCAATGAGCAGAAATCCTGACTGCAGCAGGGAAAGGGTGTGCGGGGTTGATACTGCCCCTGAGCCCCCATGGAGAGCTTACTGGGAGGGTTTTTCTGAAGAGAGGGGAGGATGCCAAAGTGAACTGAGATTTACTGAGAATTAAGTACTTCTCTTTGTGTATGAAGTCTGCTAAGAAATTCCTTGCAGGTGGTCAGCCCTGGGGACTTCATCACTAGCAGAGTTTTGTTGGTATATCATACCAAGCAAAGCCATAGCTATCCTGGCACAATGTATTGCTGCCAGCTCTTGCTTATTTTGAAGAGTGAAAACAAACAAATTTGACAAAAGAATTTTTCCTGGGGAAAAAAACCCATCAAAACTTGACTGGACATGACCCTGAGAAACTTGATCATTCTTTGAAGGTGGCCTTCCTTTGAGCAGGGCACTCGGGTTCTGTGAAAAGCCACATCTGCTGAGATGTTTTTTGGGACTGAACTGGTATAAAACTAGATATATCACAGTGTTACTGACACAACTCTGTAGGCAGAACTCTTCTCTCGACTTGTCCTCTGAGTTAATTCCTTTCTGATTTATGCTCTGCCTTCCAGTTTACACAGTCTCTTCTCTACTTTCATCAATTTCCAGACACTATCTCATCCCTTCCCTTTTCTAAGGCACACATTTATCCTTTTGAGCGCTTCCTTTGCACTTCCTTCTGATACTTCCTGTGTTGTCTGGGAACTTTCAACATTTGAAGAGTTAAATCCCCATAACTGTTGTTTGCTAAATCTCTAAATTCTTCTTTAATTAAATTCCTCCAGTCTCAAATCTAAGTTTCAGATATTCTTTAAGGTAATATACATTAAGGGCCTGTTTTCTGATTTGAAACAAGGGGAGGAGAAAAAAAAAACCCACAATGAAAAGACTTCAAGCACAAAGGAATTCTCCTTATGAGACTGGATATTGAAAGTACAAGGGCAGAAGGGAGATCATGAAAAATAAGAAGTTTTTTACTGTCAATGCAAATCCCTTGGTATACACACAGGAGGAAAAATGCATGATCATTTTGTTACCCCAGGACCCTCCATGGGCACAGCAGGAACAGAGCTCTGCTCTTGAGCTCTTTTGTCCTGAGCATGGCAGGAAAAGAGCGGGTAGGCAGAGAGCAGCTGCAGCAGGGTTGCATGACAACCATTCATCTCAAACCTAGTGGAAGAGCAGTTGCTGGGTAGCTCCCAGCTTTGGAAATAAGTGAATTTATACTCTAGTAACATAGGGTGATCCAACCTTTATAGCCACTGCTGCTATCTGCTCCTGTGTCATCTGAGAGCAGATGTCAGGCTGAGGAGAGCCACTGCTCAGTACAACAGCAAGACCGGAAAACTGGCCACAGTTGCTGAGAGCGAGCTGGGACAGCTGAGCAACTCCTTGAAGTTCATTGATAGGAGAAGTGGATGTTAGACTGAGTATGAAGTACATCCTCAGCTGGCGAAGCAAAGGTGCAGCCAGACAGTTTTTCCCTTTTCACAGTCCCATTTGCAGGACTGATGTCTCTTTCTTATTGACCCCCAGTGTCAGCACTATCCCCTTTTGTGGGTTCCCCCAGGCTTCCTGATAATTTATGTCTCAGCCACTGCATGCACCAACCCCTTCCACCTTTCAGCTCCTCTCTGGGACATGCTGGCATATGGTAGGTGATCTTAAATGAGTGGCTATGTGACATGCCCGTGGCATAAGGACACATATTTCTGACTTGCTATTGGCTAAGACTACGAAGCAGAAGACATTGTGTGTTACTTTTTTTTTTTTTTTTTTTTTTTTCTCAGATGGTAAACAGGTAATAACCTGAATTTAGCTTTATTTCTTTGTGTCTCTTGCTTTGTCTTGTTTCTTATCAGGCTCTTTGTATTCTGTTCTCATCATGAATCCTCCTCCCCTGACCAAATCCAATTTCCACAGAAAAACTTCATGAAGAATGAACAAGGTGGCTTCTGGAGACAAAATCAGTAGCAGGGAAATGCCAGCCCAGGTCATTATTAATGGTTGTCTATAAAATAAATAATAAGCTTGTTAACTTTGCAGACCACAGCAAGCTGGAATAGCCTGCAAGTACTTTGGAGGACACAGCTTGAGCTTGACAAATGGTCTTGTCAAACTGGAGAAATAGTTTGAGAAAAATAAGATGCAGTTCTTAAGGGACAAGAGCGAGCTCCTACCTTACACAGAAATAAGCAGCTACATGAGGAAAAATGCCTGCATTAACATCACTCTGCAGAGAAGGGTCTGGGGGTCATAACGGATCAACAGCAAAGCATGAGTCAGCGACGTCAGGTTGTCTCCATGCTGAAATATATGAACCAAATTACAGCCTGCAAGACAAATGGAGTGATTTTTCTTCTCAGCATGTGTGATCCCCTGGCAGGGATGCTCTGCTCAGCTAAGGGCACTGAACTTCCAGAAGAATGTGGCCCAGTTGGACAGAGTCCAATGGAAAGCAACAAAAATGGTCAGCAGTCTGGAAAACATGACCTGTGAGGAATGAGCGTGAGAGCCAGGACTGTATAACCAAGAGGCAGGAGGACTGGGAAAAGGGAGTCATGGGAAGAGCAGTTCAATTAGGGGTCTGCAGCTCGTGCTGCTGTGGGAGGATGTGAGGAAGGTAGTGCAGGGAGCACAGGGGAGGAAATCTATCTCAGGTTTGCCTGTCGTCTTCTTCATGAGGCTGCCTCCTTGCTGTATAGAGCCAGGCTGGGCAGCAGCTGTAAGATGGTCTGTGAGGGGTGTGGGGGGCAGATTTGGTGGCTCTACAGGAACCCCTATTCAAGGGGGAAATGTAAGGAGTATGTTGGGAGGGAGGCATTGCTTCAGAGACTGAGAAACCATGTCACAGTAGGAGTGCTGTCACCTGGGATCTGCAGGGAATGAGAAGATCAGCAAGTCCTGTGCCTGGCACTGTGAACAGCTCATGGCCGCTGCAGGGTGGCAGAGCAAGAGCCTGCAATGGTACAAAATATTGTTGCAAAGAGGAAGGGAATGACCTGGTCTTTGTCTGGCTGAGACAAAGAGTAAGGGGTGAGCATTGCAGCAGGCTGAGGCTGGACACTGGGGTGCACTTGACAACAATAGGTATGCCTAGGGAGGCTATGAGATCTTCATCACTGGGGGATTTTTGGCAAAGTTTGAGCAGACATGCATCAGGAGTGATAAGTGTGCAATGATTGCTTTGGGATAGAAATGCACTAGAAGATCTCCTGAACATCCTTCCAGACCTGTTTGCTCTAACTGAATGATTCTTTGAGCAAGCCAAATGGCTCAAAACAAGGAGCTCACCCTGACCTTCAGCTGGTAAGGAGGGGCAGAGGCCTCGGGAGCTACCTTCTCCTGTGGAGACTCACTGGGCATGTAGCTGCACCTGGGGCTGATGGAGACCCAGGTGGGAACAGCGTGAGGGAAGAGCCTTGTGGGGAGCAGTGCAGCTATCATGGACACAGCTCTGCTTGCAGACCCTATCTGCTGCCAGTGCTCGCCACAGGGATGCTGCAGCAAGAGGCTCTTTGCTGAAGCATCAGTTGCTGGAGGTGTGAGTGAATAGATTGAGGTGGGAGGGAGGTGTCACTTCTCCCCCTCAGCCATGCACAGTCATGTCATATATGTCTGTAAGCTCACTGGGGACAGCTTTCCCTGAGGCCTTGGCTGGCTGCTTGCCTCAGCCCCCGCACCGCTGTGCTCCCAGGCAGCGAAGCCTGTGTCAGTGCCGCAAAGAGGGGAGTGTGAAATGGCAAGTGACAGGCCTTTACAGGAGCTTCACGCGAGCAAATGGGTGAAGGCTGCTGCCAAAAGCATCATTACAATGTGTTTATTTTCTTTGTATTTACAGGGTAAAATTGGGAAAAGGAGAATATGAGCAAAGGCTGTTGGACAGCTGGGTTCTAACACTTTATACAAACCATTGAAGGAGAATGTAAGTAACCAGGGTCGTATATACACTACAGTATGTGCTGCATTTATTAGATTAAGTATATGAAAACATTTATTAAATCACATACTATTACATGCATTATGTTTTACTGTGATTGTGAGCCTGTACTGAATTTCCCAGCTCCTTTGCAAGTGGCCAGCAGAATGGAAGTACTAAATAATCTTGATCCTTTATTAATACAAGATGGACTAGAGTTGCAGATAAGAAACTGTTGGACATCATATTTCTGCTACCTGGGGAGTCCTTTTCCTGACCAGTAATCTGAGCCTAGCAAAGGGTAAATATCCCTGCAGCAACAGTGAAGAAAACAAACAAGGAAATAAATCCTGCCTAGCAGCAACATGCAGGAAATAGCACAGAGCCTATTTTCTGGGGATACTCGACACTTCCCTGTAGTTACAGCATTGTTTGTGAAGCTCGGTGAGCCCAAGTGTGACTGCCTGAGCTCTGGCACAGGTCTGGCCTGTGCTGCGATTAGGAAACACCTTCTCAGACTGACATCAGGTCTTTTTAAGGTAGAAATGGGAGGTGAAAGGACATTTTGGGGTCAAAGGGGAGAAAGGAAACAGGGTAGAAATAGTCGTTTATTTGGGCTGAGTTTCTCTTCCATTGCCGAACCTGGAGTAATATAAGTGAAGGAGTGGGACTTGCACCGTTTATGTGTCCTGGAAAATGGTCAGTTTTGTGCAACGCTTCTGTGGGACTGGAAAGCCTCCCCACTCTGGGGTCCCTGGTGGTGCAGCAGCAGTGAAAACCTGATGTGGGAGCAGGGGCAGCAAATCTCCAGTGCTTCAGTAGTCATGGCAGTGGATGGCTGACTCATCACCACAGCTCTCCTCTGCAGAGGTGATGTATTTTCTGGTTAGGACTGTGTGAGATAAGTACGAAGTAATAACAATCGTCCTGGAAAATTATTCTGCTGCCAGCAGCTGCAAGGACCTGTACATTTTGTGAGGCTGCTCTAAACCTAGAGAGATGATGGGGGAAAGCTAATTCAGTCCTTGTAGGGAAGAACAAGGGGTCTGCTAGTACTCTGAACACTGTAGGGTAGTTTGCCACCCACAGCTACCTTCACAGGAACTGGTTGCAGGATGTGTCATGCAAAAGTAAAATAAGTCATTATCCAGAGCCAAGATGGGCGAAATGGCTGTGACCCCAGGCTGGAAAGCCAGGCTTGGAGCACTGTAGTTGTTGCAGAGGGAAGAGTGGGATGGCTGGATTGTGGCTACTGCTGGGGGAAGGTCTTTCTGCAGTCACTGCTTCCGTCTTTCCCATCTCCCCTGGTAGGAACTGGAGAACTGTGCTGCCCTGTACTTGTCCCATCCTGTCACCTCTTTGCTAACAACAGGGCATGGGGAAGTGACAATTACTGTGGGGAGAAGTATAGCCCCAGTCAATGCTTCCAAGTGACAATCTGCCCTGGCACAAGCAAGAATAACAAGCCTTCACCCATTTCTCCCTCCCAGCTCTGCCTCTTCTTGCTAGTCATCTTTTCCCATCAATGCATACCATATTCTCCTCTTTGGGGTCTCAGAGCTGAACTTTGCTATGCTGCTAAGGAGATTTGAGACATCTCTGATTTGGTTTATCAATGCATGTTCATTTCTTGAAAAAGGATAAAAACTGAGGATGATGATGATTAAACTCCAGGTTTATTATCACAACCTGCCTAGGAAAGATACTTCCAACATACTTCTGGGGGAAGCTTTCCAAAGCTTTGTTTTATTATTCCTGACATATTTGAAGAAAGCAGTTTCAGGGGCTAATATTTGAATTCTTTGTTATCTCCAAGTGAAAGAGAATGTCTTGAAATACCCTGCACAGGGTATAGTCTGGTTGATGCTGAAGGCTCAGACTTTCCTCCTGTACCTGCCCATTCCTACCCCTTTCTCCTCAGCTGTGCCACAGGGACCTGCCCTGCAGCCATCCTGAGATGGTCTCAGCCAGCCATTACTCACCTTCTGGGAGAGGTGCTCTGCTGAGCCTCTTCAGCTGTCATTTTCCCTGAGAGCCATCCAATGCCAAGTGCATTGACAGCTCTGCACTGGTAGCTGTGTTCTTCCCTGTTGAGACACCATCCTCCTCTTTGGATAAATTTTGGTGGTGTGAGAACCTCTTGGGCTGGAGATGAAAACAATAAAAGAGAGGCAGCACTGTCATGCAAACACCACTTACCCCAGGGGCACAGAACAATGCCAGGTACCTTTTCCCATGTTCCTCTCTTGCACTCCTATAGCACCCTCCCCAAATACTTTCCTTGTCCTCCTGGTAACCCAGCCTGCTTCTTTGCTGGTGTAAACTCTCTTATTGCTTTTCCTCCCACTGCTTCTCCAAAGAACTCAACCTCCGTTCCTCCTCTGGAGAGGGGAAGGCTGTCCACCTTTGTGGAGAAAGTGCACCACTTGCATGTAAGTGCCAGTGACTGTGTTTGAGCTTCTCCATGGCAGGAGAGGAAAAAACCAAATTGCGACTCATAGCAATGACTCAATGACTTTGATACCTGTGCAGTAAAGACAGGTGCTATTCAGAGCTGTGTCATCACCTCTACCTTTGGCAGACTTCAGCTGGGAGGAAGCAAAGATCTAGAGACAGGAGAAAAGACTGGAAGACAAGAAAAAGTAAACCTCAGCTTTATTTTCAAGGGTTCAATAAAATTCTGTGCATCTTTTGATTTACAAGGGTCTCTTAAAAAATTCCATTAAAACTGAAGTTGACGCACCACACGGTGTCAATACTGATCCAAAAAGCTGACTGTTTCCTGAGTATTTCTTTCTCATCTAGGCTGTAAAGCTGAGGTCCTGGACCTTGTCTGGAAAAAATGAGGGGGCTGCCTTGCCCTTGTCTGTCTTCTCATCAGCTTGTTTTCCCCAGGCTCCAGCAGTACATTCACTTCTTGCAGTAACACAGAGATCATAACAGCTCCAAGCGGCATAGGAGGGGAGAACCCGGGCTTGATTTGCATTAATTTATGCACTAAGGCTTCCTTTGTCTGAGGAGCTTTTAGCTAATAGATCCCTCACTGGCAGAAGCCAAGGTCTAATTACATGATGAAATTGTGCAGATGTGTCCATAGAAGAGAGACACGCTGTTAATAGAGTATTTTTCCACAGTGGCTTGTCCCAGTTTGGAGAGAAAAATAAACTGTCTCTTTTTTTTTTTTTTTGGCTTGTATAACTGCATCTCATGTAGGCATACAGTTAAAATGAAGACCTCAGCCTCACTGGTGAAGCTATTATGGCCAAGTTGTTTGGACCTGTATTCCTGTATTTCAAGAAATTCAGGCGCATTGCCTTTCTATACCTGGCAATGGGTAAGGAAGGGACAAAGGGATAAAAGCAGTGAAGAAATTCCCCAAAACAAGTGTCACACAAGTGAACTGTGTAGATGTCATTGGTAGTCTTCAAAACACTTCAAAGACCAAGTGCAATTATACTTTGAGGAGTAGGTAAAGATGAGGGGAAGAGAGCATTTGAGAGGTCAACGAGGGCATTTGTATGAGAAGTTAACAGGTTTCATGCCCTCATGAATAGGATTACCCTATTCTTGTGAAAGATTTTCTGAGTAAATGTCCATAAATTTCCAAGAAATGGAGAAAATCCATATTCCAGTTGCATAAAATTACTGAAAAACTGGACATGCAGAGGGACATCTAGATATAAGAGAGTTTTTGGTATGCAACCTGGGAAACTGTGAACCGCTGTTGTCTCTGCAGATGGTGGTACCTGTGGAAAATCGTGTTCTGGGATCAAGGAGGTTTTTCAGAGAGAGTTAATGACATGCAAGTAGCTGGCATAAACACTACTGGGAGTAGAGAAGACTTCTGCCTTCAGTGCAAATCCAATGAAGTATACACTAAAGGGATGGTGGGGATTCCCACAGTTGCCCCACAAACCTTCTCATTAGGAACAGGGAGAGCAAAAATGTGTTGCTCTGCACTTGTTTCCTGGAAGCAGCAGGAGAAAAGGAGACCAAGCCCCTGGCTGAGGGACGTGGTGAGTATCTGGGTTTTAGCTCTGGCCTGGCGACAGCACAGTCACTGTTCCTTGGCACGTGGCCTGAGCAGGTCTTCAGTGACCTATCCTGGCTGTCACTGACACGAGGCTGTGGGAAGGCGGGCAGTTTGTATACCAGCGTTTTCCATTAGCAGTCTGCCTCTGCTGACCCCGCTGCCCTGTAGCGCCAGTGGGTAGACTTGGAGGTGGGCCTCCTGCAGTTCTGAAGAGAGGACTGAAAGCTGGGGTGACCTCAGATGAACAGAGAATTAAATGCGGTGAATGAATCCTTCTGCCAAGGAATGCCTCTGTGGTTGCAAACCCTGAAGTGGTGCACATAGGCAGGTCCTGGTGGCAGGGCAGAGTTTCACAGCAAGCAGTGCATATCTGCATTTTTCTCCTTTTGAGGAAATAAGCAGTCCTTGTGACAGCACTTTTTTCCTATTAAAAGCATATCTACATTTTACCAGCACAGACATACCTCTCCTAGTGTTGGTAGAGGACATGCAGTGGTTAAATTTTCTGATATTGCCTGACACTTAAGACTTATTCTGGGCAAATCCTTTCTTAGTTTTCAACTTCCCTTTCTAATATTGCTCCTAAATATTCACCACTATTAGAACTTTGCAGATAGTTATTCCATTTCCTCTCCAGGCATCAGTTATCCAGACCACAGTGTTTTGTCTCTTTTGAACTCTTCCACCATACTGAGGGACTTCCAACCCTGAGGACCTTGGCACCTGACCCTAAACCTAACCTCACTCTAACTCTAGCATTGGACAGAATAATGGTGTTGCCCAAAGATACATTAAGACTGAGGGGCTTTATTTGTTCATTTATAGAGTGTATTTATTTTTCCTAATTTTCTGATGGTTTTTCTCTTGTTGCATGCAAAGCCCGAGTGTTTGTGTGCCCAGTAAAGCCTTTTAGAGGCCTCATTCAATGCATTACTTTTTTTTTTTTTTTTTTTTTTTTTTTTTCTCTTCTGTGGTTCCACCTGAAATAAATTTCAATTTTTAAGAGGAATTGCAAGATGTTTGGACTCAGCATGATACTAACATTTTCTTCTAGGAAGAGTTATATGCGTTGGTGTTGTTACCAGGCTCACTAGCAATGCCTGTTGAGATTTCCTACTGTTTGCTTCTCTAAGACTGATTTCAGTTGCTTGTAGCTTTTCCAGTCTATAACTATTTGTGCTGAAATTTTCCATTTGTGGTTGCAGTGTCTGACTCAATGTAAAAGTTTTTCAGTACCATTTTGTGGAATGATGATAAGGCTATGGCTTGAGAGAGATGGACAGAAAAACTTAAGTTCTAAAAATGGCAACTTGCTTCTACAGTAGTGATCCCCACTCAGATGGTGGAGGTCTGTGCCATGAATTTTCAAATTTCAATTCTACCAATGCCACAGTGTGCACTGCTTGAGGACTTTAGCTCCTTAGAAATTAGACACTCTAAGAGGTAAATTGGAAACTCAAGAACTAGTATAGCATAAGTAACTAATTATTAATTTGATTTTTTTTTTTAATGTAATTAATTTAATACTGAGGACAAGACGGACTCAGGAAAGTGGTGTAAGAAAATGTTTTTTGAAGGAACTGCAGGTGGAAAGACTGAGACACAAAGACCCACTCCAAAAGGACCTGGTACATCTGAGTGAAAAAAACGAAGGGACAACAGCATAGAGAAGAGCTGAGAAGGGGAGGTTTTTTTGCCATCTTTTTTCCCTGAAATAAGAAATCAAGCAAGAATCCAAGAGAGTAGCTGAAGGGTCAGGTGTGTTTGCTCAGGCAGAATAACACAGTGGCAGGTGGGGACACCCAGACCTGCCCTTTGGCTGCAGTCCACAGAAACCTGCAGTGAAGAGAGTCACTGAGCAAGGCCTTGACCTGGAGGTGATGCCATAAAAAAAAAAAAAAAAAAAAAAAAAAAAAAATGATGGCAGTGACCACCCTACAGGCACTGTCCCTGGTATCCCCTCTGTTCCTGTGCTGAACATGAGGGTCTCTCCCATGTCTAGTGTGAGTACATTATAAGGGTTGAGCACTGGGGGAAGAAATGGAAACAGTAGTGTCAAGGTTTCAAGGACATGCCAAGAGAGGGATGACTGTCAAGTGCATATAGGCAGACTCTTTCAGGTTAGAGCAGTGAGATAAATAAGCAGAGCCTGGCACAGTCATGATGAGTCTTTCATGAGAAGAAACTCATTTAAGCATTTAAGCCCTTTTTAATACATGCATATAAATTTACAGTCGTATATGAAGACGAGATGTCACTCACATGCACCTAGCCTCTCTGTGAGAAGGTCTCAGGGCAGGTGATTTTTATTCATACCCCCATAGAGATTTAAGTCTATTCAGAGACCGGCAGTTATCCGTGTGGGACATGCCTCTGCTCTATAGTGACTCCAGAGAGGAGGGATTAGGAAGCTTGTGCCCACTGGCTTCAGCCAGGAGGAGAGTGATACAAACCAGCAATGGTCCAGTGCAACATATAGTGGGTAGGGATGTGGGTAAGTGGCTTCTGGTAACACAGAAAGAGCATCTGAAACCTACAGAAGCAGCAGAGGACTCAGAGGAAACTGTGGAGGAGAGGAAGAACAGCTGTCCTGACAAGGTTGCTCAAGTCTTCCTTTCCAATGATTTTCAGCTGGCTGTAGCTTTGCTGCATCAAAAAGGCTTGTGGTGAAACTTCTGCTGTGTACTTGTCCATAAAACTTCAGGTGTGAGCATTTCTGAGAGGGACTCTAGGAAAAAATATATCATTTTGTACTGTTGTAAAAATTCAGAATTTCAGTAACATTTAGTGTTGGAACAATGTGAAGTCTGACAAAATATCCATCATGTGCTTTCCCTCTCCACACTTCTTTATTATCTCTTATTAGTGTGAACATTAAATGTAACAAAAAAAAGAAAAAAATGCATTTTGCACCTATGCAGATGAGTCTTGGCAGCAATTGCATTAAGTGGACTGGTTATTCCATCTCTGCTGGACAGAAAGTAGACACACAACCCCATCTCTTCCTGAAGCACTACCTGTGCTGTACACAAACAGCATAGTGTCAGAAGTTCCCAAATCAAATAAAGAGGGGTCGGAAACCAGATTTGGAAAATATGGAAAAAAATGGGCATAAATGGTCTGAAGCTGGAGGTAGGAGCTGGGGTGAGGGAAATCCATTGCCTTTTCTAGGATGCGTGATTCCTTCATGTCCAACATCTCTTCCACAGCAATCCTCTTTCCTTCCCAACGGTTGCCTGCAAGTGAGCACCCCAGGTTAGGAGACATGGGAGCTACAGGCAGCCATCAGAGAAGAAGTTTCCTCTTACCAGTAAGTGCTTTGGTCCCACTGCCCCAGCTGGCATTGCCTTCTCCAGGTGGGCTTGCATGAGTGCACATGAGTGGGGGAGGAGGTGGGAGAGGGTCCTGTGGCTGCCAGAGCTCTGCAGGCAGGTGGGTCCTGCCCTCTCCCAGGCTGGCAGTGGCTCCCCTGCCTTCTACCTGTGGCTGTGCTGGCCTCCCCTTGCTTCTGTCTGTGTTAATGGTCAGTACATAGGTGCAAGGAGAGACATTCACCTCCTCTGTTTGCCTCCTCATTACTCTTTCTACCTCCTCAGGACTTTCCTGCTCCCTGCAGCAATCACGACAGCAGGAGCTAGTGGGATGTGGCACATATGCCCCCATTTAGTGCTACACTTTAAATGATGCTGAGGTCATTGATCCTCTTTTCCTTGCCTTTCCAAGTCTCTGGGCAAGGGACAAAGCAGCAAATGTTGCAGTGGGGACTGGATCTTGGCACCAGGGTCACGTGCAGGGAGACAGAATCTGGGTGTAGTCAGTCTGGGATGACTGGGTGGCAAGACAGGACTTGGAGACTGGATCCTCAGCACTGGCTGACTGTAAATATTGCCTAGGGTACCTCTGTCATGCCTCTCTTAGTGGTTCAAGGTAGATCACTTCAGTCATTCATAGATGCATTCCTAATTATTGGTTGTTTTCTGAGTTGTTTGTACTGGGATCTCAGCTGCAAAATGTTTTCTACAAGCAATTGTATCTCTGCCTTGAATGTATTATATTGTATGTAATACCTGAAACCTTGAAATCTATTCAAGGAAATCTGGCACTCAGAGTGAATAAGTTCTTTCGTCTTTAGTCCAGGCACCCTGGTGCCTGGACTAATACATGGAGAAATGTCACTCCCTCATTTCACAAGAGAAACTAATGTTTGTGGAGCCTTTGGATACCTCAGTGAAGAACACTATGGAAACTCCCAAAGCAAATAACTAGATCTTTCCAGATCAGGGTTTTAACATAGTGTAAATAATAAATAGATCATGCCCTGGACAGCTACCATTGTTTGCAGGTGGTGACCAATTCTTGCTCTTGATGTTTATGACAGAGGTGAGGCAAGAGACGGAGGTTTGGATCAATGTGTTTGCAGGATTTGAAGCCAAGCAGATAGCAGGGTCAAAACCACAGAATAAATACCTGTTCATAACTCAGAAGGAGTAGCCTTCATGTTTTCACTGAACTACACTCAGACATAGGATATTTTGGGCTTTTCTGCCTAACCAGCATTTCTCCTATAGTCATCTGATCCTGACAGAGGCCCCAGAGTAACTCATCAGCAAAGTTGCTGATCATGCATGTTTTATCTTCTGGTTAGTCCAGAGCCTCCCACATGATGTGAGTCCAGATCCCCAAGCAAAGCTGTCGGGTCCAGATGAAAGAGAACTGAAGTACTGTCAGGATCAGGGCAGGCTCCCAGGTCAACAGTCCACTGGTCATTGATGAGGGCTTTGGGACTTGGGTTTGAAGGCTGCTAATTGAAGGTCTGAGCTTTTAAGGTGCTGCAAGCTCAAGTACAGCAAAACTCTTTAACACTTGCTGAACTTTATGAATATAAATGAAATCCAGAAGATTAATGTTGTGCTTAAAGGCTTCGCTGGATCAATATACCTTGCAGCATCAATTCCAGAGGTGGATGGCTAACTGTGGATGACAGGGTCTATTTCACAGTAAATTCTCTGGATCAGCATGACTGCCTGTGAAGAGCTCTTGAGAGAAAGAATATGATTTGAGTTGTTCCATCAGTGCAAGTGTTCACACTGCAGGGGCCAGCAGTAATTGCCCGTGGTAATTCCCAGTGACCATCAAATATTTCTGCCCTGCTCCGGAGTGGAAGGGGATTGTAATTCCACATGTGGGTTTCCTGTAAGAACATGAACTCTCTCCCATGAGTCTTCATCTTAGGGTGATGACCTCAAAACTCTTTGTCAAAACATGCAGTATAGTAGAGACCATTGCATTGCCTGGCTCTGGGCATAGTCCAGAGTGCAATGTGCTCTGTTTATGAGCATGCATCTCCGAGTGGTGGTTGAAGTATTTTCAACTAACAGCTGAATCACCTTAGGAGATACAAAATTCTGATACAGGAAAAAAGGTCTCTACAGATATTAAACACTTTTAGACACTTTGATGTCAAGGGCATGCCCTCTCTTTTCATCCGCCCCTTAACTTGTGTTAGGATCTGCTAAAAAAGTCCTTTTTTAAAAATAAAGGTGTACTTTGAATGATCTGGTATTTATCAAAATCTATACATTTTCAATTTTCTTTTAAGAGCTTTGTGCACAATTTCTTTCTTTCCTTTCCTCCTCCCGCCCTCCCTCAACCCTGAGCAGATGTCAATCTGCTCTTTTTGGCTTGGCGTTGCCAAGCTAGCATGCATGTGCTGCCTTTTTCCACAGGGCAGTTAAAGAGGGAGGAAAGAAATTGAGGGGGATGGTCAAGATCCACCAGTAGGAGCTTGGGGAAGGTGACATCAGTGACAAGAGCAGTTTGGAGGTCCCAGCTCTCTGCAGGGGTCACTCTAGGACTGAAGTACCCTTACTGACAGTTGCTGTTAGCACCAGACAGCTTTCCACGGCCAAGTGGCAGGGACTGGCTTGCCTCCACAGTGCTGATCAATCTACATCTCAACGCAGAATGTGCTGTAGCTGGTGGCAGCCTGTTCCCACCAAGGGAACCATTTGGTTTACTGGAGAAGAAAACCCAGGTATGTGCTAGCATGTACACAGTATATAAAGCCAGGGGAGTAGGACCCTGACATGTAACTAGGGATGGATCACTTTGAACATATTAGATACACCACAGCGCTCATTTTCAGGGGACTGAACAGCCTTGCAACTGTAGTTAAGGCTAATTCTTAGAACTTTTCCCCGTACATTTTCAGAATAAGTTGCTAGAGTTTTCATATGTGAAGTGATCTTTAGTTGAAGATATAGTCATAGATTTGCAGTGGGTGTAAATTGACATTTGGTCTCTGGCTGTCAGTAAATCTGCACTACAGAAGAGTCTGTCTATTTTTGTTAATTAGCAATTTGAATCAATGGTAAAATATGTCAAAGCTTGATCCAATTGTAGAAACATATATTGAACCATGTTCCATGGGAGACTGTTCTGGTCCTAGAATTACTCGATATTTTTATTAATGACTTGCATGGTAGAATAGAGAGTTTGCTTATTAAATTTATAGATGACATCAACGTGGGGGGTGCTGAAGACACAAGAGTGTGGGGACAGAATTCAAAATAAGTACAGGTGCAAAGTATTACACCAACTGAGAATAGCCACATTCAAATAGAGAGAGAATGACTGGTGGGGCAGAAGTTCTAGAGGAAGAGAGGTGTTGGTCCCACCCTTGCTATCTAATTAGGCATTTTAACTAAATAAGCAAGTAGAAAGCTTCTACCTTCCAAGTATCATGCTGCAACGGCAAGGTCTCTGTTGAAATGCTGTTCAAAATCAGTATGACCAGCTGAGTACAGTCCAGAAGAGATCAGCAAAAATGATGAGAGGTCTAGAAAACAGTGTATGCAGGATTAAAACTTCAGAATGAATAAGTGTCAGTATCAAACAAGACATTGCCTTTGTTTCTACTGTCAGTCTGTGGTGTCCTCTACTATGGGTAGGGATGGACTGAGTTTTCTTCTCTGGCTTTATCTTCAGGTCCCAGCTGTTCTCTTCACAGCTTCCTTCCACATCCTTCCAGCACACCCAGGCTGCCGCCAGAGAACACCCCTCTCTATCCTTGGTTGTTATTATACAATCCTAACTGAGCAGATACTCCTACTGTTTTTTAGTCACTATTCTCTGGTCCTTATTTGTAAACCTCTTTTCTTGACGATTCTGGTCACTAACACAGCCTTGGGGAAAAGAAGTGAATGTCCCAGTGCAAAAAGTGTAAACAACCACGAGACTTGAGCAATAGAATTTCTTTATTACTGGCCATGGTCTCTCCATTCTTCCTACTCAACAGGTTTCTTAAGCATATGTGATTTGCTTGCTGGCCATCCTAATGCAGGTAGAAATCACAATGAGAGCTCAATGACAAGTGGACCCTTTATGTGTTTTCTGTTCTTGTGGGGCATGATGGACAGGAAGTACTACTGAAATTAATTTAGTATGAAGGAAAAGGGAAGGGATCCTCTGGAGCAATTCTGAGTGTAGTGGATCATAACCTGAATATGAGACAACAGCATCACACTGCTGTGAAAATAACAGGAATGATATTGAATGTTTAAACAAAAGAGCAACCTTCCAACCATGCTGAATAATCCTTGGAATTTTGATTCACCTTGACTGGGATATGGGGTACAGTTCTGGATGATGAAATTTAAGAAAGCTGCAGACCTGTCAATAGATGAGAGAAAAAAAAAAATCCCCAAACCAACCCCATAAACACCAGATCTAGAAAATTAAATAAACAGTAGGACTAAAATAACAGATTATTTATAGGAAGACAAGACTGAAGAAGGATGTGAGAAAAGTCTTCATGTGTGTAAAAGTTTGTGAAGGGAAGAAATGAATAAACTTACTATTATGAACAAGAAATAACAATAGTCTTACATTTCAGCAGACATTATCAGAGTCAGTCCAACAGTAAGGACAGCTGAGAACTAGACTGTCTTGCTTAAGGGATCTGCTGTGTGTTTATCACTGAAAGTTTTTAAGCACAGGTTGGACAAACATCCTCATCCTTTGGAATCACTTAGGTGTGAACTGATCCCGCCTTAGGGCTGCAGACATGGATATGCTCTCTTGTTTTGTTTCTTCAGGTTCTCTATCTTGGATTCATTTATAGAGAGGATTGTTCTGTGGCAAAAATATAGTTTTGACATGCTGGCTCCCAGACAGAAATCAGGAACCAAAAGAATTGAGAACTCCCACTGCAGGACAATTAAGCTTTCACAAGAATGTGTTAAAACAGTATTAATCCTTGTAAACAAAAATTACAATGAGCAAATAAAGAATAAGGTTATAGAAAGAAGACACACATAATTCCTAGATGAAGTAAGTTAGTACGAATAATACAGAATAATAAAGAAGTTAGTACAATAATACAGAAATAATAATGTGAGAAACTGCCAAGATTGTAATTTCTGTATTAAAAACCACTCATGGATGTTCAGCCTAGTAGATAAGATAACTAAATTGTCTAAGTTTCCAAGGAAAAAGTTTTATATGAAAGCTGGAGTTCATGGGCAGGTGAGAAACTGCCAGAAAACAAGTTCACAAGAGGAGCACCACCTCAGAGTGGAGGTCTTCTTTGCATCCTATCACTAATGCAAAACTGTCTCCTTCTACATCTGAGAAATACCTATACTTAGTCTGCTGTAAAGCTTCTTTCTCTGCTCATGCATCTAGAAAATCCTTGCTCTTGTCTTACTTCTGACGTCTCTCACTTGCATTTTTCCTGCTATTCTATTTTCTATTAATCTGAGTTAATTTAGCAAATGAGAAAATGAGGACCAGACAGCACATAATTTGATTACTCATGTCCTCTTAAACATTTGCCCATATTACTGAAAACTAATTCTAATTCAGCACTAGTTTTAGTCTACTAAATCCTAAAAAGAGACTGAGGTTATAAGACTAGTCCAGATGGGGATCAAGCCTCTCTGTAGTCAGCAGAGATGAATGGGTATTTTTAGGGAGAGGTTCATGTGAAGGTATCTGTTCCTCTCTGTTGTCGTCATATTGTCTCAGAAGCTATAAAGGGAGCCCAATGGTGATTATTTCAGATGGATACATCTGCACTGTAGATGTCTATGTTAATTCAGAATCCCACCTCTTATTTCTAAATAATGCAACCGTTTGCTTATTTGTACTTTCATAGAAGAGAATAGATTATTTCCCTTTCATGTTTCTTTGGCAACACGTGTGATTTCTGGGTTTGTTGATGTACTGTTTCCATGGGGTAGTGTGTTCTTTTGCAGGATGCAGTTACCTGTGGAGTGTCTCATCTTCACCCCAAGATGCATGTGAGGGAGGTTTGACAGAGCCAGAGTGTGTGATTTGCACCTGATTTATACCTAATTTTATTGGCCACTTTGGACATTAGAGCTGCTGACAGATAGGGCTACTGAGAGCTGATGGGTGACAACCAGTATCTTGGTAACAGAGTGAGAGGAGTATAAAACAGCCCGGAGCACAGAGAAACACACAGTCATTCAGCTAAAACGGTCCCTCCGTACTTACTGAACTTCTTTGGTGGATGTGATCTACATCCACTCCTTTACTGAGTTCCTGGGCACTTGCTGCCTTCAACCTTTCCTACAGCTCACTCAAAACACATAACTGAGATTATCTTCACAGGCATTTATCTTACCTTGTTGTTTCTGTCGACTTGTCTCTTCCAGTTCACAGAATCACAGAGCCAGAGTTTGAGGTTGAAGGGACCTCTGGAGATCATCTGGTCCAAGCGCCTGCTCCAGCAGGGCCACCTAGAGCTCATTGCTCTGTCTAGATGGCTTTTGAATATCTTCAAGGATGGAGACTCCACAAACTCTCTGGGAACCCGTGCCAGTGTTCAGTCATCCTTACTACAAAAAAGCATTTCCTGGTGTTCAGAGGGAACCTCCTGTGTGTCAGTTTGTGCCCATTGTCTCTGGTCCTGTCTCTGGGCACCACTGAAAAGATCCTGGCTCCATCCTCTTTGCACCCTTCCTTCAGGTATTTATAGATATTGATAAGATCTCCTCTGGGCCTTCTCTTCTCCAGGCTAAACAGCCCCAGCTCTCTTGGGATTTCTTCATAGAAGAGATGTTCTAGTCTTTTCTTAATGACCTTCATGACCCTTCACTGTACTCTCCCTAGTTTGTCCATGTGTCTTTTGGACTGAAGGTCCCAGAACTAGACACAGTACTCCAGGTGTGGCCTCACCAAGGCTGAGTAAATGGGAAGGAATGCCTGCCCTGACCTGCTGGCAAGGCTTTGCCTGATGCAGCCCAGGATTCCATTTGCCTTCTTTGCTGCAAATGCACATTGGTGTCTCAATGATGTCCACCTGGTGTCCACCAGGATCTTCTGGTTCTTTTCTTCCAAGCTGCTTTCCAGCTGGGTGGTCAGACTAAGGTACAGCCTCCACAGGGGCTTTAGGATGGCACAGCACTCAATAATGTGAAGCTCTTCTGCTGTAAATGAGCACTTGCTCCATCTTCATCACTGCCTACACATGTCATATCCCACAGCGAATGAAACATCAGTAAAGCTTGACTTCAGCTTTATACTGGGACATGCCTGTGACATTTTGACTGCTCACATCCTGCCATACTGGCCAATGCCTTAGATGATGTCCTATACAGCTACTACTTCGTTAGCATAGATTCTCATAGTTACTGAAGTGTACTATGTTCACAAGAATCATTACATCATGTAACAGCTGGTAAATCACTGTGAAAATGCCAAATTTTTGACATTGTTCAGAGCTGAGAAACTGATTTATCAACTTCTTTCCTCTGGTGAGTTTCTTTCAGGTTTCCTCTGCCCTTTTTCCCCATTGTTTGAAATAATATTTGACCTGTTGACATGACAGACAGGGAAGAATAGGTATTAGTTTGAGTCTACTTGAGCTTTTTGACCAAAGACAAACTGACCAATGTGAGAGCTAAATGGGGTGAAATAGAAATTTGGGTGCATTCATTAGAAGTGTCAAAAGTTTGATATCATTGCCCACTCCTAACTATAATTACCTCATGACTTATACGTGATTTTTACAAGCAATCTGTTGGCTCATACCTGAGATCCTGCCTTAGGAAACATGGTTAGTAAGTGTGCCTACAATGAGCATACATCTAAGTGCGGCTGTGGTGCCACCTGGGTGGGCTGCAGCTCTGGAAGCCTCCCTTGTAGCTTTGTAGTGTGCTCCACTGGCTCACATAAATGTTAATGCAAAACTAATTTTCATGGGACTTGTTTTTTTGTTTGTTGCCTCTGGACTTCACGCTCTGAATAGAATGGGGAGAATCCAAACTAAAAATAAACTCTGTGTCATTCATCCATTTTCTATGCTCCACTTTGCTGGATAATCTTGAAGTTATTTCATTAACAAGAGTATCACCAGCAGAGATACAGAAGTCATTACCCCACTCTATTCAGTGCTTGTCAGGCCACACCTGGAATGCTGTGGTCAGTTTTTGTCCCTGCTATATGAAAAAGGTGCAGACAGACTGGAGAGGATCCAGAGAAGGGCCACAAAAATGATCAATGTATTGGGAAGCCTGCCATATGAGGAAAGGCTGAGAAAAATGGGTTTGTTCAGCCTTGAGAAGAGAAGGCTCTGGGGAGACCTTATCACCTTGTTCCAGTATTTAAAGGATGGCTAGAAAGAAGATGGAGACTCCCCTTTTACAAAGAGTCACATGATGAAGGGTAAAGGGTGCAAGCTGCTCCTGGGGACATTGTAATTGGACACAAGGAAAATTTTTCACAATGAGAAAAATCAGACATTGGAATAATCTCCCCATGGAAGTAGTGGATTCCCCAGCATTGGACACTTTTTAAGATTCATCTCGACAGGGTTCTGAGACATCTTGTCTAGACTGTGCTTTTGCCAAGAAAAGTTGGACCACTGAAATGCTGGGGTTTCAACCGCAAGCCCCAAATTAAGGTTGACATATGGGTGATTCCCACAGCCCTTCCCAAAGGAGGGTTGAGTTTACCTTTAAGCTTCCCTCCAGGGTGCAGCCCTGCAGGGAGAGCCATTGGGTAAAGGAGCCCCAGGTGTCCCACACTAGGTAACCAAAGGTCAGGTGTCCCACTGAGGGATAAAAGCTGGGACCACTTGCAGGAGGGGCAGTGTCTGTCTGTGAGGTGGATGCCCTGTGCAGAGTTCCCTGTTTGGGAAGGACCTCCCGCCTCCCTGGGACTGGGCTCTGGTCAGGTCTGGTTTTTGTAAACAGGGGCTGTGTAGAGATTCAGTGTGTGGCTTCCTTGGTCTTATGTATTTGTCTTGACTTGGTTGTCTCCTGTCCCTTCTATGGGAGACTGCATTTCACCATTTATTCCACCTGTTGTTGGTTGTGTGGTGTCATTGTTGGGGTCAGTGGGAGTGATGTTGATTATGTATAATCTGATTGACTTGTTTGTACCCCCATTGCTCACCCATGTGCTGACCCTTTTGTGTCGAATGCAATTTGGTTATTGGTTCATCTTTATGCTGGCTGTGTCCTTTATGCTAGGCCTAATAATTGGCAAAACAACCAGGTGATCCTTGAGGTCCCTTCCAACCTGGTATTCTATGATTATTACCTTGTCCTGATGTCCTAGATGTAGAGAATGTACTCTCAACTGGGGGAAAAAACACGCCTGGATATCGTTACTGTGCCCTAATGTCTGAGCCACTGGGCCTCTCTGAAAAGAGTTTGAGAAGACTTAATGCCTCTTTGAGCGCCTTTTAGGAACTGTAGCTGTTGCTATTCCATCAAAGCAATGCATTATGCATTTTTTATACTTGAAACAGGGTAGGGGCATGGTGTTGTCATTCTCTAGGTGCCTGGTTGGGCTGTGGGGTTGTCATGTCCAGGAACACAGCCATGTGGAGCTGCACCAAGCTGATGGATGGAGGTACCTTCTGCAAGTTTGCATCCTCTGCTTAGCCTATACACAGTAGCCATCACTACTCCGGCTCTTCACAGAATCGCAGAATCATCTAGGTTGGAAATTACCTTGAAGGTCACCTAGTCCAACCATTACCCTAACACAGACAGTTCCCAACTACACCAGATCCCTCAGCGCTATATCGACCTGACTCTTAAACACCTCCAGGGATGGGGACTCCACCACCTCCCTGGGCAGCCCATTCCAACACCTCATAACCCCTTCTGGAAATAAATACTTCCTAATATCCAGTCTAAACCTTCCCTATTACAACTTGAGGCCATTACCTCTTGTCCTGTTTCTTACTGCTCGGTTAAAGAGACTCATCCCCAGCTCTCTGCACCCTCCTTTCAGGGAGCTGTAGAGGGCGATGAGGTCTCCCCTCAGCCTCCTCTTCTCCAGACTAAACACCCCCAGTTCCCTCAGCCGCTCCCCGTACGACCTGTGCTCCAGACCCTGCACCAGCTCCGTTGCCCTTCTCTGGACACGCTCGAGTCATTCAATGTCCTTTTTGTAGTGAGGGGCCCAAAACTGAACACAGGAATCGAGGGGCGGCCTCACCAGTGCCGAGTACAGGGGTCAGATCCCTTCCCTGTCCCTGCTGGCCACGCTAGTGCTGACACAAGCCAGGATGCCATTGGCTTTCTTGGCCCCCTGGGCACACTGCTGGCTCCTGTTCAGCTGGCTGTCAATCAACCCCCCCAGGTCCCTCTCTGACTGGCAGCTCTCCCGCCACTCCTCCCCAAGCCTGTAGCGCTGCTGGGGGTTGTTGTGGCCCAAGGGCAGCCCCCGGCATTTGGCCTTATTGAAACTCATCTAGATCATCAATAAAGATGTTAAACAGGAGTGGCCCCAAAACAGACCTCTTAATCCATCTGAAATTCTCATCCTGTCACCTCAAAAAATGTTAAACCCCCCCTGTTTTCTTTTAAGAGAAATTAAATATAGCAGGTAAAATAATAGAACAAACATGATATGTACTTTTGTTAAACGTGTTTTGATAAAAAAATCAGGCATTTGTTTTTGAGTAGATCACTGGTCTGTCTAACTGTGTGGTGTCTCTGGTGGTAGTGTTCAACATCTAATGCTTGCAGCAATGGAAATTTTCTCTGAGTCAGGGAAGTGATGAGTATGAATTTTATTGGCAAAGACAACAGCAATCATTGGATGTTTAGTGTTTGATTATGTTCTCCAATGCTGGACTTTGGAGCACAAAGCAATTTCTCATGATGCTTGTGTCACTTTGCCTCCCAGTCTCCATTTTTGACAACACAGTAATTTTCCAAGTGGGTGATGAGCAGAGAAGCCAGCCATACAGAACTCAGCATTGATTGCATCTGCTGAAACCAGACAGAGAATAAAACATTTCTCTTGGCTGGTACAGGGTATTGCTTTTTGTCTTTCCCAAGTTGCAGCTGAGATAAACTGATGCATCTCCAATGACATCATTCAAAGTTACTTCAAGTGAAACATTTACCAAAGCCTCAGTGATGCAAGAAATCTTAGAAAGATTGCTGGATTTGAATGATTTTATTTTTAAAAAATTAATATGAAAATTTCCAGTCAGACCTTTTGCTGTAAATTTACATAGCTCTGATTTATTTAATCTCAGGATCTGATGTATTTCTTAACCTTTTAAGCTGTTTTTTTTTTATATAATTTAGTATTTTTTTAAATGATCCTTTAATTGCTTTCCATCCTCCGCTTGACTGAAGACATTTTAAGCATGCAACTGTTTTTTTTCAAAGAAATGCTTATTTTGCAAAACCAAACCAGTCAGCACTTGAAATACAAGGGATTATTAGCTTCAAGGAAGCATTTTGTAACTTCCACCTCCATTTGGGAGTTTCTGAAAAAATCCTTATTTGTCATCTCTTCAGCTCTCTGTAAACATTCAAATCCCTCAGCTCTAGTACTTAGTAACAAAAAACCACCCAAAGTAATAACCTTTTTCTAACAAGCTGATCTAAACTAAATTAAAACTAATTTCCGCTGCTATCACAGTTAACTGGGGTTAACAGTGACCACATAGAGACTTACCTTTCAAAATTACTGTGTTTACAAATGACACATACGGGCATATCTGAATTTGCATCTAGTTGCTTAACTTCCATTTTCTTATGAGATAGGGTTTGTTTCAGCTTGTAAACTGACCATCCAGTTTAATTAGTGAGGTAATATTTGAGGAGTTAAAAATAAAAATAGCTGCACTGATCTAAACAAAACAGTCTTTATTTAATGAAAGTGAACAGGAATCATGGTGACATTATCTGCATCATCTTCCAAAGCCTAGGGAATCCCTTTGCTCAGGCAGAGGCAGCTCCTTGCACTTCACAGAAGTCTTAAAGGGTCAAATACTGGTCACCTACCACCAGAGCATGTAGAACAAGTGAAAACTGTCAGGTATTTTATATTACAATATTGTATGATCAGTGTCACTAGCAAACGTGGCAACATGATATTTCAAGTGCTTTTTTTCCCCAGCATGTGAGTAATTTGTGTGTCTTGGAAAGATATGCTGTGTGAATCTAAGTTATGTGTGTAGCCAGTTATGTGTGGGGAAAGAAGTCTGGTAGTTTCTCTGTTCTCCAGGTGGAGCTGGTTTCTAAGAGAGTTAATTCTTGGAATGGCCATTACTGCTTAGCTGAAGTGCCTAAAAGAAGGAATTAATTTTCTTTTGAGTGATTTGTTAAAGAAGCAGTGCCTGTTTTCTTATGTGTATGTGTATGTATATGTATATGTAGACAATTCAAAAACTTGAACTTCACACATTTCTTCTCCGGAGGGTAATCCAAACTGGAAGACTCTGAACATCTGCTTCTTCTTTGCAAATGAATGATTCAGTTAAACATCGAGGTTGCACTGGGAGAAGAATTATTCACATAATCAGCAAAACTGACCTTTTATGCTTCCCTGTTGTGCCAGGTGTAACATAGCTTCATATTGGTGTGTGAATAGACACTTGGAACAAGAGCTGTTCAAAGAAATGTTTGGAAAATAGAATACAATCTCCTCTTCACATACTTTCTCATGTATATATCAGCAACTCTGAAATAAAATGGGGATGTTTTTGTCATCTGAATACTGATGGAATACTTCCAGCCAGCCCTCTTCTGATGGTTTGCATATACAGAAAAGATGGGGTGGAACTGTAATTTAGCAGTTTGAGCTGAGCAGGTCTTGGCTATTTATTGCTCTTGGGATGGAGGAATCAAACTCTTTCAACTGAAATTATATAAAATAATCACCAAAGCGTGCTGGAACTGATGTGTAGCTGGAAACCGTGAGTACCTACATATGCATTACTTCAAAAAGTCTCTGTGTATCCCTAGCACATCTAGGAGTCAAGAACATGTTGCCTAAGAACTGCCAGGCAGTTCCTGCGGGATGACAATGGGACCAGTAGCAGGACCAAGGACCAAACAAGAATTATCTCTGCATGTGGCATTTTTGGGGCTGTAGTATGAGTAGGTTTGGGGAAGGCAAAGAGGAGTTTTCACCCATCCATGCATATGTGGCACAGCTCCCCAGGGAGGCCAGCAGAAACTGCAGGTCTGGAGCTTTCCAGAAGTGATTTTAAAAAGTCAGTTCTATTGAATAAGACAGAATCAGATCCAGAACAAACCTGCTGTGAGTGGTGCTCCAGTGAACCAAGCTTTGAGACTGCTTCTAGAAATTTGACCTTAGAAAACTTAACCTTTATGGCTGCATTGTACCTCCTGCACAAGGAAAATAAATATTCCATCCATCACAGGTGTTCTGAAGCTTAAGTTAGTTTTTGTGAGATGCAGAGAAAAAAATCTGAAGATGATTTAACTATATATGATTGTTAATGCTATATATGATGGAGATGTGCACCATACAGCTCATGCTCAAACTGTCATTGTTTGCTAGACCTTAAAGCCAATCCTAATTAATTAGAATGACTGCCAGAGAGGAAACAACTGAAAACATCTGCTTTAGAATTTTCTAAGTATAATTATTTGGAAATGTTGCTACAGAATGTGAGCAGCAGAGACTATTAACCTATGGGTCATGAAAGGAAAAACAGCAGGGCTTTGGAGAGCTGCTTCATGAAGGATTGAACTCTGGTTTCCATCCTCCCCCACAACACTGAGCCTGCAGGTATGCCCCTGTCCCACAGGATTGCATATCTGTGGTAGTGTGCTCAAATCTTAACACTTTGCCTTGGAAGTTGTGTGGTTTGTACCTGTCTGCTTTGTCTCCTTCTCTGCAGAAATGGAGCCTACCTGAAGCGGTCCAGTCTCTAGCAAATGATGTTAGAAACTGTTGTCCTGGCTCAAAGAGGGGGTGGAAGGTACCACCCTGACACAGTGAATGCTGGGGACAATGAATGAGCTGTCTGACAGTTCAGAAACACAATTAACAGTAAGGTGGCAACACCAGATGTACAGAAACCATTATTTCTCTTGAGTAGATAATGTGGAGCCTTTCTTAAAGACTTTCTCTTTTGGTGTCACACTTTCCATATATAAAACCTACCAATTTTTGCTCTTGAACCTATATCCGAGATCAAAACTTGGTAGACCTCAGTCACCTCACAGCACCTTACAACCCTGACTCTGTACAGCTTGCTAAGGTTTGATGGCTTCTGCAACAGTTCAGCTAGCTGGATGACATTTGGCTACACTTACAACAGGGCCTCTCCAGCAAAGAGTAACAACTATTTCTTTCTAATCACTCAAAACCAGTTCAATGTCAGTGATGGAGTAATGGTAGTTTGGTACAGTTCTTAATGAACATACACCATCGCAATGGACATCAATGGCCTCTCGTGTCTGTGTAGCAGAGGAAACAAGTGAAGGTGCTGCAAAACACTTGCATGAGCTTATTAACTCAGTCTGTGGAAAATAATGTTTTCAGACGAACCATGACAGTATTGGAAGTGAGGTTACCACACAAGTCTCTTCAGGATCTGGCTCTGAACAGGTCCGAGATGTCCCCTTTGTGTTTCTGCTCACCTCTTTCTGTTTTCTGATTTCAGCAGTTTTGTGAATGACTTAGAAGTGCATTGACAAAAATGTAACGTGACTGGCTTTGTTAAAATCCAGAAAGGGCCACTCATACCCTCAAGGGCAATGTCTCTCCATGTTATCAAAAAATACTTTATCCCATTGCACTTTTTCAAGTAGTAGGAGTAGATTAAAAAAATTAATCCCTCAATCTGATGTTGTGTCTAGAATCCTTTCAATCCTTGCTCCAGCATTTTTTTTCATGTTACTGAACTTTTTATGGTAAGATAACCAGAAGTAATTTAGAACGCAACTTTCCTTCTTAGCTTTTGCCAATATTGTGATTATCAAATGACACCATCTCTTTTATTTCTAGTTTATTGCTATAGCATCCACAACACAGCTGTGAGAGCTGTCAATGGGAAAACATGAAATATATTCTAAAAGTTGATTTGAACATCTTATTTTCTGAGGAGAAAAGACAAAAATCAATTCTGACTCCTGCCATCTATGGTGCTTGTGCTTCACTGCAACAGCAACTCCTGTGTGCTTACTGGGAAGACTAGTGTCAAGGGGAGAAAGCTCTTCTTAATTTCAAAGGAGACTTTAATCTCAGGAAAAGTAATAACTAAGTGAAGAAAATACCACTTCTATTTCTAGGTGTTTGCAAACAAACATCTGGGAACACTTCAATGTTTTATGAAAAAACATAACTGTTTCTCCTCTGGGTCACGCTGGAGTCAGTAAAGGAACGCATGTATAAAATAAGGGATAAGTGAAAGACATAAATTTAGGAAATCATTATTGTATGATATACCTGATGAAAAATTTAATTCTTACAGAATCACAGAATCATCAAGGTTGGAAAAGACCTTGAAGATCATCGAATCCAACCATTAACCTAACACTGACAGTTCCCAACTACACCAGATCCCTCAGCGCTATGTCAACCCGACTCTTAAACACCTCCAGGGATGGGGACTCCACCACCTCCCTGGGCAGCCCATTCCAACACCTGACAACCCCTTCTGGAACGAAATGCTTCCTATATCCAGTCTAAACCTTCCCTGGCACTACTTGAGGCCGTTACCTCTTGTCCAATCACTTGTTACTTGGTTAAAGAGACTCATCCCCAGCTCTCTGCACCCTCCTTTCAGGGAGCTGTAGAGGGCGATGAGGTCTCCCCTCAGCCTCCTCTTCTCCAGACTAAACACCCCCAGTTCCCTCAGCCGCTCCCCGTACGACCTGTGCTCCAGACCCTGCACCAGCTCCGTTGCCCTTCTCTGGACACGCTCGAGTCATTCAATGTCCTTTTTGTAGTGAGGGGCCCAAAACTGAACACAGGAATCGAGGGGCAGCCTCACCAGTACTGAGTACAGGGGTCAGATCCCTTCCCTGTCGCTGCTGGCCACGCTGTTGCTGACACAAACCAGGATGCCATTGGCCTTCTTGGCCACCTGGGCACACTAAATCTAGCCAAATGACTGCAACTTTCCATGTGAGATTATAACACCATTGCTATGGTGCTAAGTAGTCATCCAGCAGTACCTGCTGAGTCTCACTCCCATTAGAGGTGTAAGAAATTCATTGGTGTCTTCCCAGACTTTAAAACCCAGTTGGAATTTTATCAATGAGTTATCTTGGAGGTGGCTCACCTTGAATGAGATACAGTGTCACACTTTTGCTTGTTAAACAGGCTCTTATGTAAGTGTTATGGTTTCCATAGAAACATAACTAAATCTTTCCTCCAGCATAATCCCAAAGGCTTTCATAGACCTGGAAAATATGTGGTGAATAGTCAAATTATTTTTTATGCTGACAAAAAGAATGCCACAGCTGTCACCCAGTCAACTTTCTCATGTAGGGCAAAATAAGTTTAAATCCCACATCACAGAATTGCTTGCAGCATTCAGACATTTTCTGGAATCCCATTTCCCTGCAAGTTCAGTTGTATAAACCTCTAATGAAAATTTACAGAGCTGCATAAGCTATAGATGGGAAAGACCTTACTCATTTGTCTTCCCAAAGCACAGTGAGTGCAAAACCCATGAGAATAGAAACAATAATTATACTGATGACTTCTTTCCCAGGTCTGTATTGTTTCCAGTTGTGTATTTTGTAGTCTTCATCATGTAGCGTTTTAAATGTTCCCCTTAACTGTTCAGCTTCCCATGTGTAACAGATTACCTAGTAGAAAGATTTCTCCTGACATAGAATCATGGAATCATAGCATGTTTTGGGTTGGAAGAGACCTTAAAGATCATCCACTTCCACCCCCCCTGCCATGGGCAGGGACACCTTCCACTAGCCCAGGTTGCCCAAAGCCCCGTCCAACCTGGCCTTGAACACTGCCAGGGAGGGGGCAGCCACAGCTTCTCTGGGCAACCTGTGCCGGTGTCTCACCACCCTCACAGGAAAGAATTTCTTCCTTACATTTAATCTAAATCTACCATCTTCGAGTTTAAAACCATTACCCTTCATCCTATCAGTACACTCCCTGATAAAGAGTCCCTCCCTTCCTTTGCACTTGGCCTTGGTGAGCTACATCAGGTTTGCACAGTCCCACCTCTCAAGCCTATCAAGGTCCCTCTGGATGGCACATCCCTTCCCTCCAGCGTGTTACCAAACCATACAGCTTGGTGTCATCAGCAAACTTGCTGAGGGTGCACTGAATCCCACAGTCCGTGTTGCCAACAAGGATGTTAAACAGCACTGGTCCCAGTACTGGCCCCTGAGTAATGCTGCTCATTACTGTTCTCCATTTGGACATCGAGCTGTTGACTGCAACCCTTTGAGTGCAACCACCCAGCAAATTCCTTACCCACCATAACTCTTCAGTTTAGAGACAAGGATGTTGTGCGGGACAGTGTCAAATGCTTTGCACAAGTCCAGGTGGATGACATCTGTTGCTCTTCCCTTATCCACCAATGATGTAACCCAGTTATAGAAGGCCTCCAAATTTGTGAGGCATGATTTGCCCTTAATGAAACCATGCTGGCTATTACCAATGACCTGCTTATTTTCTATGTGCCCTAGCATATAGGGCAATCCAGGAGGATCTGCTCCATGATGTTGCCAGACACAGAGGTGAGACTGACTGGCCTGTAGTTTCCTGGGTCTTCTTTTATTCCCTTTTTGAAAATGGGGGTTATGTTTCCCTTTTTCCAATCAGTAGGAACTTCACTGGCCTCCTACAGCTTCTCAGATATGATGAAGTGTGGTTCAGCCAGTTCACGGCCAGTTCCTTCAGGACCCATAGATGTGTCTCATCATATCCCATGGACTTCCGCACCTTCAGGTTCCTTTGATGGTCTCGAATCTGATCTTCTCCTACAGTGGGTGGTTCTTTGTTCTCTCAGTCCCTGTTTTTGCCTTCTGTGCCTTGGGCAGTGTGACTGGAGCCCTTGCTGGTGAAAACTGAGGCAAAAAAGTCATTGAGTACCAAAGCCTTCTCCATATACTGAGCAACCAGGTCTCCCATTTTCTTCTAGAGAGGGCCCACATTTTCCCTAGTCTTTATCACTGACATGCCTATAGAAGCTTTTCTTGTTGCCCTCGCTGTCCCTGACCCGATTTAATTCTGTGAGGGCTTTGGCCTTCCTAACCTGATCCCTGGCTGCTTGGGCAGTTTCTCTGTATTCCTCAGTCAGTCTACAGTGTAATCTTGTGTAATTTCACTCCACTTCTCTCAGCAGTTTAGGATCCCAATCACTTTTCTAGGTCACACCTGAAGATATTTCTTGATATTGTTCAATAACAGAGATGGGGTTGATCTGTAGTAATTCTTTGGTAGTTTGTGGGCATTTTAATGCTTTCCACTAAAAAAGAGGCAGGCAATAATCTTGATCAACTGGGCCCAGACTGTTAGGTCCTCCTTAGTGAGTTTTCTTTTTTTTTTTCTTTTATTTAGTGTTATGGACTTGGATAGTTTTTGGACTGTTTGGGGTCTGCATGCTTTGTTCTTTCAGTACTGAGGTGTGCTGGTTTCATGCCAGCTGAATATCCAAAAGAAAGAAAACCAAAAATATTCAAGGTCTTTATTATTTTTGTGCTTTCCTAGCTCATTTTTAGTCTCAGTGATACCAAGGTGTTGGGAGAGGTCCTTTATAAACTGTTTCCCACCTCTTTACCTCCCCAGTTATTCTGTCTCCTGCTTTGTATCACTACAAAGTTAAAAAGCAGTCTTACTTCATTTTTCCTGGCATTGCTAATACAGTGTGTAGAAGACTGATTCTGGATGGATAACTGGAAAGTTTTTACACCTTTTCTCTCACCATTAGAGCACAAAACCACTAGTAATTTAATCTAAACAGATTTGAACTAATGTTTAGGGTAAGAGTTGCTGCATTACTGTTGCTGAATGCATTTACAAGAATTTCTTGTTTTGAAGATGATTTAGCAAGGCGGTTTAACTGAGATCCTGAGCCATTTTTCATAAAGCCTTCCTGCTCTCCTTACACTTCTGTAGGATTTTTTATTGAGTCCGTGCATATTCAGTAACTAATTTGTCTTGAGAAGCCTTCAAATGCAGAGTTCATTCCCAACAGAGTTTTTACAGGTGGTCTGGAAATATGTAAGACCAAGAAATGTTGAGCTTGACGCTGTCTGTGGCAAGAAGTATGTAGCAACTTTCCTTGCTCAGGCAAATCCCATCCTATGGGTAAAACCTGGGTTAAAAATAGGGAAAGTCCACAGCATAAATACTGAAAAAAAAAAATAATCTAAGAATTGTGTATAAAACCAATGGATTTTAGAAAACAGATCAGGCTGTGCAGTGAGATTCCTGATCTGTCTCCCAGCTCCTGGTGGTGGTCAAGGTGTGTGTTGGTACTGACTGCCACGGTGGGCTGTGGGTCCATGTTGCACCAGAATGTTCTCTGGGAATGATTCTCTGGGTTTGTGCACTCAGACAAGGGAATGTGCTCAATGGAGACTGCATTGTCCCTTCACTCACCATTTCAGAGTCTCCTCAGAGTCTCCTGGAGGAAGAAGTCCCCATCCCATGAGACATGATTAAGGGGAACAAAAGTGAGACTGTTGTGCACTGTTTTAAAAGTCAATTCATACTCAATTGGGTTCTGTTTCTTGTAGGAGATATATTCAGGTACTCTTGTCAAGGGGGAAATTCTGGCAATATTGAGGTACCTTCTGCCAGCTCTAACAGAATCTGCTAGAAATTGAGGATTCTTTCTTTGGTGAAGCCAACTACAATTCTCCCAAAACCCCCAGTATAATAACCCCTCCCAGCCACCTCCAGTATACGGAGGAGCTACGTGATGATTATTTCTGTTGAGTGTTTCTTTGGCATAGATAGATCCATGGCTACATTCAGAGCCAGTGGTGACACTAGCAAGGGGTTGCAGTGGAGGCTGAAGCAGAAAAGCCCAAGGCTGCAGGAGCAGAAAGGGGTGAGTGTGAGGTGGGAGTGGGGTCTCATCCTGCAAGGACTGAACATGGTATGGTGATCAAGAGGGAAATACAAAATGGAGAGGAGGTGGGAAGGGGTTGCGCTCATGCAGAAGCTGCATTCATGTAAGTGTGTTTTCAGTCCAGCTCCCTTGCACTAGGGGATGGCTGCCATGGTGGAGGGTGGGCTGTGAAGTGCTGTTTGGTGTGGCTGGATCCTGAGACTGCTGGTACAGGCACAGTTACAGGGAAGGAGCTTGGAAAGACTTCTGGTGTCAACTCAGGTATTTGGAACAATTCACCCTCTCTGAGCATAGATTCCCTCGTAATTTTCATGGACTGTCTTCCTGATCCATTGATCATTTCTGTGCTATGTCTTCCTTATTGCTTTCCAATTACATTAAAGAGAAACATTCTTTGACATTCTGTGAAATACTTTGATTTCGGGTATTTCAAGGAAGTTGCTTCTGCCGGAGACCTTTTCCTTCCATGCTGACTTCAGGTTGGTGCTCAAATTGCATTTGGTATCTCCTGGCTCAGTCTCCTGTTCAGTCACCAGACCTGAACACTAATCTGCTGGAGAAAGCAGCCTGTTTTTTCTCTGTCACCTTGTGTGGATCATTGTATCATTGGTAGTCTGGAGGTTTAAGGTATTTTCAGCTTTAGCAGGAGTGCTACTTTGGCCAGATGTTCAGGCCTACTAGAGGTCAATGATAAGAAGATATGAGCATCTTTTTTATTTGAAATCAGGCTTTTAAAAATTATTATTCATTGCAGTCAAAAGAGCATTTAACTGAGACAGAATTAGACTCTTCTGCATACCCATAAGCGGACTAGCTGCAGACCTGCTCCCATTACTGTTATCTCTCTAGAGCAGTGCCTCGGGAACACTAATTATTTGCCATGTTTGTATTGTGGATCCAATAAGTGCAATTAGTTGTGTGTTAGGTGCAAAAATGCTGTGTGAGGTAGTTGCTGTTTCACAGAGGCTGCAGTGCAGGTGAGCACCAGAGGGTTCATTATTGGCTGGGTGGGCCAAGAAAGGAGGATCTGTGGGCTTTAAGGAATGGGAGCTTTGGACTACAATGAGAAACAGAGTAGGAGCATGACATTTACCTAAATAAAACCTGCTGTCCTCATTCAGTGAAAGGATGACTTGTCTATTGTGAGGCTTCACAATGGACTTCAAGTGCCGTGAAAATCTCAGAGGGTCCATAATTCTTTATTATAATGACTGAAGTCTATCTTCCATCAGAAATGCCTTATTCTCCTGCAAAAGTTTCTTCTGCTGCATATTTGTACTTATGGAAATAAACGAACTACCTTGTATTTTACCTCAGCTTTTCCTTGCTTAGCTTTCTTCTAGTACTTCTTGTCTTGAGGTTCTGAAAAACTCTTTTGCTTCTGAGACTATGTATGTTGTTTTCCATGGATATTTCTACCTTGCAGGTATATGCAGTCTGTCATTATTGTTCCTGTTATTGCCAATCTAAAGTTAACTTCCTCAGTGTCTATACTATTCATTATTCTGTATATAATATCATAAGAGATACAGACTTGATTTCTCTTGACTTTGAGCTTTAAAATAGTTTCAATATTTTAATCAATATTTTAAGCAACTCTGAAGCACATAAGCTAACCTCAGTTCAGTGCATGCAAAAATTTTCTGATACCTATCAATAACCAGTACCTATCAATAGCATCTAGAGGAGCTGGAAGTATGATCCTGTGAATTCAGATTTTTTTCCCAATCTGAATGGTAGAAGTTGAGCCTGGAAATAAGAATTTCCTCCTGGAATGATGGAGAGGGTCGTTTCAAGCAGCCATCCCAGCAGTTCTTAGAAAATACAGGGACCAGGCTGAGATGAAGATGGCTTATCAAGGGTCTGTATTTAACCCTGCCTGCTATTTAACTCTACTAAGGAATGTGATCAGAGTGAGCTGAAACTCTACAAATTCCAGATGAAACTATTATAATTCATCTAAATAGCACCATATAATGTTCCTTTTTTTTTTTTTTTTTTTTTTCCCTGAAGTTTTAAATATACAATGCTGCTGTAATTCAGTTAAGCAACTGACCATAGGCTTAACGTGGGTTAAGTTGAATAGTCCTGTCACTTTCTATCCTTCAAATTAAACATGAGCAGGTGTTTTGCTAAAATGGGGGTAAAATTGCTTGCTAAAATTATTTATTATGAGTGACAGATATCTGAACTGCAGTGCCTTCATGTGGAATATACCTGAGGTGGTATGGACACCTTTAATCTATAGTCCATGTGATCATGAATGGCAATGTCCTTGTCTTCTGCTCCTGTTACAGGAACAGTGTATGAGATTTAGCAATAACTTAACCTTGTTCTTTCTCTGTTTAAAGGGGAAAATGCATCTCTTCCAGCTTGGTGTTAGGTGACATATTCCAGTCAGAAAGAGAGAAATCTTCCAAGGAGCTGATTTAGGGCTGCTGGCTGTGGATGACCAATGGGTGTTGATGGGAACTGATGGCTTAGTCGCAGCCCTCCAGTCACTGGGTGCTTACTGTGCGTGTTGTCCCTGCCACAGAATAGATGTTCTAGTTGACAGTGAGGAGCCAGGTGAGTTTCAGAGCCAAACACAAACCTCCCAGACTCCACATACAGTTCCACTTCATGTGGGAGCACAGTGTAGTTTTAAGGTCTCATTATGCCCCTGTGAGGGAACTCTATGCCTTCCCAGCTGGGCTGGAGCCAGACTGGCTAGTGGAGACCCAAGCAGCAGCAGTTTCTCAGGGGACCCTCTGCCTCCACAGGGAAAAATCCCTCCCCAGTTCATTGGTTGTCCCACATGCTTTCCTTGGGGCAGAGCTGAGGGGCTGGGAGAAGGACTGTCCCTTATGTGCTTCTGGCATCAGGAGAGAAGGAATCTGTGTTAGAGCTGCCCTCCCTCATCCACAGGGTGACACCCAGCCCATCAGGAGGACTGAGCTGCAGCTTTGACTTGCTGAAGAAATCACCAGGGGAGTTAGCTGGGCTTGAGAGGGGTCACAGACACTGTCTTGCAGCTAAACCTGATGGAGAAGCAGCTGTGAGATGAGTTATTGCTTCATGTCTCTCTACTTACCTCCAGTATAAGAGTTACTTCCTTAAACTTTGTTTTCTGAATGAATTAATTTTAATTGTAGTTTAAGATACATTAATGTTAGAAAGTTCCAGGCAGGCTGTCAGTTGGTACCAGTTTGCTCTGATAAGGCCAGGGTCCACTAGGAACTGGTTGGGATCTCCACAGGGACAATCTACACATCTCTGACAGGGTCATGCCCCAGCCAAGCTGCTAAATTGCCAGATGAAAGGGGTGATGAAGGAACTGAGCCCACTGCACAGCATCAGGTAGGATGAATGGGAAAGTGCCCCATGAGGCAAGTGCCCAAGCCCCTTGTTTTGTGGAAGGAGGGATGTCAAAGAGCAGGTGGAGTATGGGAACTCCCATGTGGGAATGACTGGATGCTTGTAAATTATTGCAACAGGAGGAAGGCTCCTTCACCACCTGCAGACGTGCAGGACCTCAACAGGTGATCCCAGAAGGTTTTGCTGGGGGAGGCACCTGGGCTGGTTGAGCTTGATCCATACTTTTGAGCCAGGAAGCTGTGGATGGCAGTGGTGGGAGACTCCCTTCTGAGAGTGACAGAGGTACCCTTGGCCTGCCAGGTAAGATGTCTCAGGAGGTTTGCCGCTTGACCAGCAGTATGGGATGTACTAAAGAAGCTGACAAGACTTATCCAGCCCTCAGGCTACTGCCACTTCCTTGCTCGTCTGCATGGACACTAGTGAGTCTTCTGGGAAGACCTTCAGTATATCAAGAGTGGCTACAGGGCCTTGGTGGTAAGGGCGAAGGGGCCCAAGAGGGTCCTGCTGGTGGATGGGAGAGGCTCAGGTCAAAGTGGTTGCATTCTCTGGGCCAGGTTTCAGTTATGCAGCCAGTATCCAAGACACGGCTTAAGCTCTGATAACTTTCTTTGAGGAATGAGGACAGCAGAGGAAAAGGCAGGATCCATCTGACAAAGTGAGACAAGAATTGTATCAGGAAGCTTGCCAACCTGGTAAGTAGGGCTTTATAATGGAATGTCAGGGGATGGTGACCATAGCCCAAAGAGGTGGAGGAGTCCACGTGTTTATCTCCATTTATTCACCTAAGACTACATGTTAACTTAGTGAACAAGGTTTTTTGGGTAATAGAGGGTGCAAAGCTGCAAGGGCAGCACAAACAGGTACAGCTCTTCCCAGGGCCACCTGCTAGCAGTGGTACAAACTGGTCCCCAGTTAGTGCCTCTTCCCGGTCTCAAGAGGGGTCAGCTGTGCTGAATTTCCTGTTGTAGTTATGCTGGGAAGTGAAGGGGTGGAGAATAGTAGGTAGGCTTACCCTGAAATGCATATAATATTTTTCCTTCAGATCTAGTTCTTAAAACATGCAATAGAATGCAGAAAACTTGGAGACTTTTTGCCTTTGTAGTACCTGGGTGAGTACTTAAGTATCTCACAGCCCTCATGCTGACTAAAGACTGGGCTGTTGCCTGTGCTGGCACACAGCAATCATCTTGATGACTCAGGGCTCTGAGGGAGAGAGTAAAGAGGGTACAGAGTAGGTGAGCACATGGCTGACATCTCAAACTCCAGTGACAGGTAAATTATTTCTTTTCTGCAAGTGCTTAAAAGGACTGGGACTACATGAAGCAGTGCTTCTTTTGTAGATCGCCTGAAGGTGATTCTCAGGATCTACAGGTGAAAAATGCTATAGAAAAGCCCTGCTGAATTTGGTGTACTCAGAGTGACTGACAGAAAGAGCTTGAGGAGTTTGTTTAATAGATGTCCAAGAGAAAGTATCTAAGCTTTAGAGCATCCCCAAACCAAGCTCTAACCCAAAGCTGGCCCTTGGCTCACAGGCAGTCAGCAGAGACGCACATGGTGTCAAATTAAAAGTTGGTCATAAAAGCAATATTCACTTTGAGCCACAACAACATGGCAAATAGTCATCTAGGCTGCTGGTATATAACTCTAGACATCTCTTTCCCAAGATGTTGGACTTCTAGGGGCCTTTGTCCTTTAATATAGCAGAGATTGGATTTCTTTGTGGTTGTCATTGCTACAAAGAAAGTATACATCCTTATCGCTCTGTAAGGACTTGATATGCTATATGAGCCCCAGTATCTAGGGGTTTTAAGGAAACTGTGAAGTGCTGCAGGCAGTGAGAGTCTGTTTTGATCTTTTCTAAGGTGGATCAAAACTTTCCCTTGTTGCTTCACTCTTCTCACATCTGAAGATCCAGACTAGTACTCCTCACCAGACCTTGATAGTCCCTGAAGTCCTATGACTCTGTGTTGGGTTTTGGTAGCAGGGAGGGGGCTACAGAGGTGGCTCCTGTGAGCAGCTTCTAGCAGCTCCCCTGGCTCCAAGTCAGACCTGCCTCTGGGCAAGGCTGAGCCAATTATTGATGGTGGCTGTGTCTCTGTGATAATGTATTTAAGAAGGGGAACCTGGGAGGCAGAGGGGTTGTGAGGGAAATGCCTATGCAAACACTGAGGTGAGCTGAAGGAAGGGGGCGAGGTGCGCTGGAGCAGGCACTCCCTGCAGCCCGTGGTGAGAGGGCAGGCTGTGCCCCTGCAGCCCGTGGGGGTCACCGGTGGAGCGGGCAGCTGTGCCCAAAGAAGGCCGGGACCCCGAGGAAAGCCCCCGCTGGAGCAGTCTGTCACTGGAAGGACTGCAGCCTGCGGCAGGGAGCCATGCTAGAACAGTGCGTGAAGAACTGCAGCCTGTGGGAAGGACTCATGTCAGTAAAAGTTTGTGGAGGACTGTGTCTTGTTAGAGGGACCCACGCTGGAGCAGAGGAAGAGTGTGAGGAGTGCTCCCCCTGAGGAGGAAGGAGTGGCAGAGGCAATGGGTGATGAACTGATTGCAACCCCCATTCCCTGCCCATCTATCCCTCTTGGGGGGAGAAAGTAGAGAAACTGGGAGCAAAGCTGAGCCCAGGAAGAAGGGAGGGGTAGGGGGGAAGGTGTTTTTAAGATGTGGTTGAATTTCTCACTGTCCTCCTCTGTTTAATTGTTAAATTAAGTGGTGGTGCTGATGGTGTTCAAATTAAATTGATGTTCTTTTTTTTCTTTTGATACAGAGAAATGATTAAGTCTGTCTTTTGCCTGTGACCATAATTGCTGAGTCATCCCTCCCTGTCCTTTTCTTGATCCCTGAGCCTTTTGTTTTATTTTCTCCTCCCCAGCCCTGAGGAGGAAGGAGTGAGTGTCTGTGTGGTGCTCAGTTGTCCTTTGGGCTTAAACCTGGACACTTGGGAGAGCTGCTGGCATCACCTCACCTCCAGATGAGATGAAATGTCATCCAGCTTTGGCCATTTGGATCAGCTGAAGGATGAGATCCAATTTGCAGCTGACGCTGATTAATAGCTTTTTCCTAAGAGGTAGCTCTAACACTTGGGAGAGAGTCAGTGGCATTTGCATCTTGGTCTGTATGCCTCTGGTGTGGATTTAACTGCAGCTTATGGAGTTTTTAAATGCTTTATTCCTTTCTTTCACATCCCAGGAGGTGGCATGTCCTTGCAGTGATGCTAGAGAAGCATTTTCTTTCTGCTGAGCTCTCTGTTCCTTGTTTAATTGGTGTATTTATGCCATATGACAGTGGTTTTTCTTATTTAATGCTGTCTAGCAGAAATTGGGGCAAAGGTTCATGTCTCTGAGACATATTTTTCATCAGACATCTCACAAAGTTATTGGAGTCCCTGGCTGTGGCCTGCGTTTACTTGCATTCAGAGGGGATGCTGGCAGGCAGTGCAGTTTTGCCAAGCTGGTGCATCCCTGGATGATATCCTTCATACCACTACCAGTTTGCTGCTGCGCCTGCAGAGTCATTGCCAGTGTTGAAATCAAGGACACAGCTTCCAGTGCTAATGGAAACAGGACGCTTGTCATATTTCTATATGAAATATATTCTAAAATTAAATGTAATTGTTTTATTACTTTGTTCATCTCATAAAGCTTAGACCCTCAAAGGACAATTATAAGACAGAATGCATTTTATAAATACCTGTGTGATTTAGCTTTTATGTCCTAATTTCTTTCACTGATTTGCTGGATACCATCAAATTACCTCATTTCCCCCCATTGTTTGTCCATGTTTTTCCTGTATTGACTCTAGGCTATCAGGATGGTTTTTCACAGTGGGAACATATACCATGGTGCCTTTGAAATACACGCAGCTTTTGGAGATGTAGCCACATTATCTTCATAACAGGAAAGTTCTGTACTACTAGGAGCAAAGCCACAACAGCAAGAAGCTCATCAGAAGTGACAAACACCAGTTCAGAAGTTCACCTCAGACGTGCTTCCGCTCATACCACCTCCAAAGCTGGGAAAACGCTTATCTCTCCAGCCCGTGGCAAGCAGCAATATTGACTGCTGGAATATTTTAACATGTTAACAGCTACTTGGGCTAAAGCAGATGCAAGCTTGACTAGAGAGCTGCAGAATTCATTTCACCTAACCATAGACACCTGACAGAGAATTGAATGGAATAGTTCAGTTGGGACCTACAATAACCATCTAGTCCAACTGTAAATGATGTCCAAAGCCAGGTGTTCAAGTTTCTTTCTCCTCCAACACGACACTGTCACCTCCATGTGATGGTTCAGTCCCACTACTTTAGGCATTGTATCCTGTGTCTACAGAGGGAATGCAGACTAGCTGTCTGGCTTTCAGATGTTTAGATAGCTGAGAAGAATTAAATCCTATGTGGATATTTGTCCCATAGTGTTGTTCTGGCTTCCTTGGAGCTTCCAAGTGCTCCTCCAATTCTAGCACAAAACAATAGCTTGGGTATATATGCTAGCTCAGTGTCTGTGCCAAAATACTGCTTTCTTTGGGTGAGATATTTGTCAAATTCTGATCTAATGTCAGGATTTCTAATTGTCACTGACATTTTGAATAATCACATAAATTAACTACTCTGAATATGATCTCAACAGGTGTGAAGTTACCATTGTGCAGTGAAGGTTGACTCATCACACACATTATGGGACAATGTTTTTCTATGAATATATCACCCTTGTGCACTTATTTGTCCTGTCAGACTGAGGCAATTTTAATGATTATTTTGCAATTGCATTTTGATACAAAGATAAATTTCCATTGCAGGCCAGATACTTGAAGGGGTCTGTTGCTGTTTGCCTGTTTTCCTCCCATGGATATTCCTTCAAGGACAACTGAAGTCAAATAATATGTTAATATTTATTATGTCAAGAATGAGAGTGATCACAGTGTTGACAGCTCACAGCTGTATTAGATATAGCAAACACTTTTTCTTCTTGCTATAGAGATTTCTGAAGCTGTATTTTCTCCAGGGTTTCCTTTGCAATTAAGTAATAAATAACTTGATTTTTAAAAAGCCTTGACTCTGTTGAGCATAAAGGAAAGGAAAAAGATTCTTTCTGTCCTTTGCAAAGACATCAATGGGAATTTTACATAAAGAAATATGTTGGAAAGCTGCCAAGGGTTGCAAGGTGATGTAATACCTAACACATCAGCATGGACCTTGGAGTACATCAGTTTCTACTTTGATTTCTTATATGGTCAAGGGCTAAGGACTTTGACTCAGGCACTTCATAACTGTCAGGTGCCTACTTTTCACCAACAGAAATGCAAAGGAGGAAGTGCGTAGGTACTCTAGGCACACCCCTGTGTCAGTTTGCAGCACTTCTGTCTGTCATGGTCTTGGAAGACAGCACCGAAGGGTTGTTTTTGCCAGACAGCAGTTTCTGCATCCATGCAGGCATTGGGTGGGAACAGGGAAGGGAGTCTGACTTGACAGAGGGTTAGTGTCACTAAGCTAATTGGCTTAAACTCATTGATGACAGTTTTCAGACTTTTGGCACTGATCATCAAAAATGCCTATTGCCTAGCCACCAAAAGCCACTTGTAATGGCAAAACTTTGTATTATTGTCCAGACCTGATTCCCTTTGTTCTTCACTCCTGCTCTCCCTGTTCCCCATCTAGTAGCATGGCTGGCATTAAGGTAGTTAATTGCTGGCATCGAATTCTCAGGACTGACCTTTAAAACTGATACTTCAGTGTAATGAATGTGAAACTAGTGATATGGTTCTGTCATACCCCTCAAAGTTGTTAGATGATTTTTACAGGCAACCTGGGAGTCAGGTTAACACTTGCTATGTCTTTACAACCATGGTGATAGAAATTTTTATCTCTTTCTTTCTGTATGACACATAAACACTTTATATTGATCAGGTAACAACCTGCAGACTGCATGCATGACCATCTCCTTCCTCCTGCTTCACCAGGATGGATGGATATTCACAGAAAACACAAACAACTTTGGATCTGTGTGTGAATTCTGGGTTGGATAATAGGGCCCAAAATAGTGAAATTCTAGAGCTTTTGTATGATTGGGATGAGTTTTCCTGAGATGATGTCTGTTGAGATGGGGTGACACATCACAGTTGCAGTTTGCAGCATCACTTTGCTTTTGATGGAGCAGACCAGCTGCAGTGACATACAAATATTTTCTCCTTCGACCTTACAAATAACCCCAAAGTTTTGTAATTTTTAACTATAGCTTATTTCTCATTCAGAATACAAATTGGAATACTATATTCCTTAATAACTGCATTATATTCCCCTTTATTTGTAGACTCTCAGCAGTGGTTTAATGACTAAGTTCATCTTTGTAGACTTTGCTCTGGAAGGATCCCAACTAGATTCAAGATAAGTTGCCTGGGGGACCAAATAATGCAGTTCAAAATGCAATGTGGTGCAGACTAGTTGCATGCTGCCTAGGATATGCCCAGATTTTTTCTACAGAAGACTGGGTTTTAGAAGTTTCTGGATGCTTCCTGCTCTTACATCCTTGCTTTTTCCAATGGGATAGGAAGCTTTAACTATATTTCAAGTCTCATCTGTTTGTTTTTTAGTGTCTTGTCTCTAAGAAAGATGATGACATTTTCTCCTACTACTGTCTTTTTTTGTGTTATGATTTTAATAAACATCTTCAGCAGTGTTATCAGCTTCTTTTTTAAATGTTCACATGAAGATTTTCAGTGCTGGGTACCATTAGAGCCAATGAGAGTGGCAGGTCTGAAAAAAAACAACTCTTTAACACATTGACTAGACTAACTAGGTAAGTAGTTTGTTACTTACTGATGTCCAGAATCACGAATAAGATCCATGTTGCATTGCCTGGTAAAGGCACAGGTAGTTCCTGTCTTAAGAACTTAATGTCAACAAATAAACCACAAATGCATCACAGTGATTTTGCTAACATGAATTACAGATCAGAGGGAGAGATGGGATAAAGATAAAGAGATAAAAATAAAGATCCTTTGAGCTATATGGTCGTCTTCTACTCTGCCTATCTGCCTTTTCTGCAAGTAAATGTAGAATTACCCACTTTGGGATATTTCCTCCTTTTCTGTTATTCTCTGTAAACCATTCTAGGTCATTCAGATATGTTGCTGGGAAGGAGAAAAAGCCTCATGAAAATCAGTGTTACCTGCAGGAGCATCTCTGTGACGTGTTGACTCTGCCAGGTTGTTGCCTTCACCCCCCCACGCTGGCATTTTGAAGAGGAGCATTGGATCCCCAGTGCCAACAGCTGTCTCATTGCACACTGATTTATTTGTCAGCAGTGACTCTGACTACTGGAACACAATTGTGACCTGTGAGCTGCCTTGTCAATGTGTAAATGCTGGCTGTTTAAATTGACAGGAGATAAGCAGCAAGTATCTAACTTTTCAGCCCAGAGTGAGATTCCTCTCTGTTGTGCTTCCAGCTGCAGCTGGGGTATCCTGAAAGAGGGTGTACAAACACAGTGTGCAAACACAGCATGCTTCAGAATCCCTGACCTGTCTTGAAATGGTTTTCTTTGTTTTATCTGATAGCACGAAGTGTGCAACAGACACTGATGGTTTACATGGCACATAACCCCTGCAAGCAGTGATCGTGCCAGGCTCACCAGTTAAACAATACCTAGAGAAGTATTACAACAGTTTCTCCTGAATATTTGCCACAAACATGCTTTATATTGCTTGTAACTGCCGGGTCATTTCACGGGTCTATATTTAGAGGATTTGGATAATCTGTCCTGAATAAAAGCCAGGCTGAGTATGATCTAGTAATTCTTCTCAGGAAATATGCTCTTTTAGGTTCCATTTCTTTCTGGATTTTACTTGGGTTTATTGTACAAGGTGAAAACAAACAACAGCTTTTTATTTTTATTTATTTTTATTTGTGTATCTGCATGCCCTTTGCATGATGTCTGTGTGATGCAGGGATCTGGGTTGTGTTGTTTCCACCTGGCCAAGAAGTTCTAATGCTACTAAGGTACAGTCACAACAAGAAGTCATAATAAAGGGGAACATATGCAGGTTGGAGCTGTGTGCCTAGGGTGAAACATGAAAACAAACAGGGCATCAACTGATGAAACCATCAATCCAATTCAGCAGCTGCTTTTGATCCGTGGTGACATGCTGCAGATCGCTATCACTGTCTGACTACCAATACAGAGCTCCTTTGCAGAAGGATGGTGATATGAAATCAGCCTGTAAGATAAGACTGGAGGGAAGAGGTTGAAGGAATGCAAATTGTATGGAAATGCCTGATTTAGACATGATAGGTCCTGATAAACTTTAATGAAGAATTTTATAGAGTATGCTCTATGCCCAGCTCTGCAAAATGCACTGTTGCTTATCTCTCATTTGTACAGAGTGCTCTGCTTTCAGGCCTTTTTCCCTCAAATGAAGATCCAGCTTCCCTTCTAGTCATTCCAGCTGAAAACACTATCAAGGGAGATCTGCATTAACACTCGCTATCTGCTGTCAGTCTCCACTGAGTGTACAACCATGCTCATGCCCCTCTCTTGCTCCTCCAGCAAGCTCTGGCTGCTGTACCTCATTTCTGCCTAAGAGCCTGTAAGGAGGCTCCTCTCATGCTCCTCTGCAGTGTCACCCACCTTCAGGGCTGTCACTCTTTGTTTATGCTCTACACTTTTCCTGCAATCATGTGCTCTACTCAGATTTCCTCGTACATTGAGGCCAACACAAAAATCCCTGCCATCGATCAGACATCAAGGCATAGCCCCCATTATCAGAGATGAAGATGTGGAACAACCAAAATATTCTGTGATCCTCTGTGTTTCACAGCTCTGCTTCTTGGTTGTGGGTGTTTTACCAGCCATTACCCTGTCTACAGGTTGTAACAACATGTACTTATATGTGTACTTTAACAGCTCAGTGTTTAATTTGTCTTAGTAAGCAAACATGCTCGTCTTATTTTAAATTAAAAATTTGTCTCCAAAAAAGTTAACTGCACAAATGTATCAAAATCATATGAAGTATTTCAGGGCTCTGTGATATTCTGTCTGCATCATGTAGGTTAAGCAGTGTTTGTGAAGAGTATGTGCGTTAAACGGACAAAGCGCCATCTCACCCGTGGGCTCTGAGGGGCAGCAGGGAATGGGGAGTGGTCATGGTGTGGGCTGAGACTGGTGGGATGCTCCACGGATCGTCACTGCACCCAACATGCCACAGTGGTTTTGCCAGACTCAAAGCAAGTCTAAACCCGCTGATAATAGAAAAGTTGAAGGTGATACTGGTGCAACACCAAGCAGTGATAAGAACTGGACAGACACTCAGAGCAACCTGGAGCATTTGGGTCTGTCCAGGAAAAAACGTTTTCCCTTGTCCTGTACAGGACTAGCTTTTGAGGGTGGCCATGAAGCATGGTCAGTCCACATAGCTGAGGTACCTGCAGTTGCTTGGAGGAGAATACCTGGTGGGTATTCATCATGCAGGGAGTCCTGTCTGTCTCCTGGATGCTGGAGTGTACAGGAAGGCAATGTCATGTAGATGCTGCCAAGCAGTTGGGATAGCCTGTGTTTCTTCTGACAAGGTCCCAATGAGAAGAAATCTTTGCTTAGATGCTGGAGGACAGAGAGGATTTGCAGGCAACCGGTATTTAATTGCCATTCGGGTTTTCCATGAAGGAAACATGGAAGGGAGATGGTGGTGCTTTGGAGTACTTTTCAGCTGAGCATGGCCAAAGTTTTCACACCAAACATGCAGGATGGGAGACTGCAGCCTAAAAAGCAGGCACTCGAGGAAGGATTATGGTGACACGGGGGTCCAGTGTCAGCCCCGTCTGAGACACTTTGAGAAAAAATGCATCTTCTGTGTGCCTCAAGAGAGGGGTAACAAGTAAGACTGGGCTGATGATTTTATCTCTGTATGTACAGCACTGGGAGACCACATTGAGGACCTGTGTATGGTTCTGGGGAGGGATTCAGGTGACTAAAAGCAAACATATGTATCTGGGCCAGGGTCTTCTGCTTTTCTTTTAGTCACTGGACATGCTTTTTGGGGGTGTGACACATTGCAACCTAATGTGGGCTTTGTAAAGGATGTAGAAAGGCTGTTGAAGGCACAGAAAAGACCTCCCCAAAAAAAGACAGAATGTTTAGAAGAAATGCTGAAATGTGTGAGCTTCAAAGGTTTCAGTATGTTCAGACTGCTGGAAATAAAACTGAAACATCATTTGCTTGTGACCTGGAAAACCTTGAGAGGAAGAAAATATTATCTAGCAAATGGCTCGTTAAGCTTGAGGCAGAGTAAGGTATAATGAGATCCAGTGGCTGGATGCTCAAGATAGAAAATTTGAGTAAAAATATAAGACTAACTTGGCATGAGTAGCTGTTAGAGTGGGCAGTCAGGGAAGGAGCAGGCTCTCTGCCTCCTGAGGACTCCCAGCAACAGCAGGACACTTCTCTGGAAGACTCTGGTCAAACACAGATTGTTAGGTTCGAGGAGGAACATGAGAATATTATGTTGTAGCTGTGACACCTGTGGTGAGGTGAGAGAACCCACTGTTCCGTAAGGGGCTTAAACTCTCTGGATCAATGAGTGAAAGGATTAGGAACTCATTTTGTCTTGCAGCAGTCACTGATTTCTTTTTGAACACATGCATCAAGCAGAGGTACGTGCAAAAAGGCTGGTTAGGTACACCGCTTGTCACTGCACTGAGATGGACTCCTATGGGAGTCACGGGAATAAAAAATCTAGTTATTAAATTAAATCAGTCCCACTGAGGTGACAATAGACAGACTGGTCCAGTTTTTCAGAAGGAAGACTGTTGACGGATAAAGCCCGGGTATCAAGAATAACACCAATATGGTTTGCCAGCTTGATCCAATTTTATTAAGTACAGAGCATCTTATATACTATTAGGGCGTGATCGCATACAGCTAAACAAGCTGTGATTGGTTCTAAGCTACTGTCCACACAATATAACTCATATTTCATTGGTACAACGCAAGAAGCACGAGCCTATGGACCTCCTACTCAATGTTTCAACTTGACTCCATATCTCTAGTTAAGGAATTTGCTAAACAATAGCTCTCTATGCAGTGGCAAGCCAGAGAGGAACACTGAACAGTAAGTTCTTTACACAGAGGCAGCTAGCAGAGAATTACTCATGTCGGTATCAAGGACCAGGTGGCCATTATCTTCCAAAAACTTCTCCACAGAAGACTTGCTGTCGGCACTGCCCTTTTCCAGTAAAAATAACCATCATGTGCCAAGTATGCCTTTTACAAACCCTCATACAACAAATACCTGCTCATATCAAGAAATGGTTTGAGTAGGAGATTCAGTAAACAGGGCAGCCTGATGAGAGGTAGGCTGAAATCAAGGTCACCATACTATATTCCAGGTTAAGATATAAATGACATATTCTCTGGGAAATGAATTCAACGTGTTTTTAGCATGTAGGTGATGCAGATGACGTTGTCGTACCACAAACGTTTGTACCCCGTTCATGGTGCTTCCCTTATCCCTGTCTGCTGTCCCCGACACTGTGACTCTCTGTGCTGAGCTCTGTTCCAGGCAAAGGCAGGGGCACTGCCTTGTTCATGCCTTGAGAGGGAGATCAGCAGGAATTTACAGGAAGAACATAGGAGAACTTGTCCCTGAGAGCTTACATTTGAATTTGAGACCTTACATTTGAATTCTCAGCTTTACCCTGACATTAACCTGTACCCTAGTTGAATAAACTAGTTTCAGCTTTATGCCAGTGGTTCCTCTGCCATATCAAATCCAGGTAATGACTTTAACTGTGCAAAGAGACAAATCCATGTATTTAGACATTCATTTGATTCTTGTCTTAGTTTTGCAACTGACCTTAGTTTTTCTTCTGACTGCAATAATCTAAGTATAAGAAATAAATATGAAAATTTTTAGGGCTGTAATGAACAAACCCTTTTGAAATGGTCTGATATTTTCTGGAGAAAAGGTAAGTTTTCTGTATATTTTTAAAAGAAAATCAGCCAAGGATTTTGGGTGGCCCACCCGCAAATTCAGAAAATAAACTGCCCAGCCAGTGTTATGCTGAACTGGTCTATTAGTATGCATGCCAAGAGGCACTCTGCTCATCACTTACACAGAGAATGAATGATTTCACATGTTATTGCCCTATTTCCATCAGTGTCCTACACATGGAGTCATAACAGCTCCTTGCAGTCTTGATTGGATGCTTGCAACTGTGTAAGAATCACAGCAGAAATCTGCACTAAATCCTCACCCTTGCTACCTGAGAAGAGGGTGGGTTTTAAAAAAAGACCCCAAACCACCTCTGAGAAGCCCCTGGAAACTGAAGTATCTTGGTGCTGAATCATATTATTTCCAAATGGGTTCCTGTCAATTTGAAAGAACATTTTAAGAAGACAGAGCCGTTCCTCAGTAAATACAGCTATACCAGCTTAATTTACAGACTTCTGTTAATCTCTTGACACATGGTAATAGTGGTATTTAATCATGGTTCTGATATCAGATTTCTACTTCTTTGGTACACTTGGTGCCTTTCATTGCTAATTTCATCCTAAGATTTACAAAGGAAAAATTTCTCTGAGGCTTGACTGTCTGGAAATGCACCATGATACAGGTTTCATTCTCCTGGGAGAGTGAAATAGTTGTGTCAAAAGGAGGGGAGGGGAGGGGAGGGGAGAGGAGAGGAGAGGAGAGGAGAGGAGAGGAGAGGAGAGG
>NW_020799091.1:15780579-15796888 GCF_003259725.1 Athene cunicularia | reverse complement strand
GGGAGGGGAGGGTCACTTTAATTGACAACTGCTCAGGAACTTAGACTGCTCATAAAATGCCAAGTTGTGGCTATACAAAAACATAGGCTCCCTGTCCCCACTGATCCAGAAGGGAGCTAGTCATTCTTAGATACACTTGAAAATCTGTGCCTGGTCTGATTTTAGAAACAAAAAAAACACCCCTCAGACTTTCTTTTGCATCACAGTTTGCCCATGGGGAAACCACCAGACGCACTTCTGAGAGTAACAGAGGGCAGACAGATCTCTCAGTACTAAGGGAGAGCCATAAGTCAGCCAACATCTGGTTTTGATGTTGTAGTTATTTAGCACATTCTTTAGATTATTCATCAATTCCCCCAAAATAGATAAAATTAAAACCTCTAAAACTCAAGCCCTAAATATGTTTGTTTTTTTAAAAAAAACAACTACCATCACCACATAGAGTTGCTCTCCCTCCTGCAAGCTACAATCCTTTCAGTAAGAGGAGTAATTAGGCAAAGTATACATGACCTTGCTGCCCATGAAGAAAATATGAGCTAGCCCAGGGTGCCCAGAGGGGTTTGCTGAGGCCATGGGCGATGCTGGGGCTCAAGCTGGTAAGCCTGATGTTTAGTTGAGTTTGGCTCCCCAGGATACACAGGAAGCCCCAGGACCAGGAGGGAGGCAGGAGCAGGGGTGCATGGTTGGATGTTCAGTACAGCCCTGGGGTGTTTGCTGATCCCCTAGACCTGCTCCAGGCAAACCTGACCCTGGTGTGGTGTTGAGGGGAGCCTGGGTGCAGCTGTGTGTCTGCATGGCTCCTGCACCCATTGCCACCTGCAGGAGTCAGAGGTCTCTACCCTTGCCCTTGGGCTGGATCAGGGGTAGTGAAACCTTGCTGAGAATAATGGTAAAAATAAATTAAAAATCATGTACCTAAAAAATTAACTACACAGTTGAAATATTTTGAATACAATTAAATTGCACTTGGAGCTTTCCCTCACATCAACCAAGCCAGCTATCAAGTATTTTTTTATGAGAACCTTCGGAGGATTTGATGCTATAAACCATTAAATCCAAATATTATAATGTATTTCCCACCATGCCCAGTATGAAAACCTTATTAATCATGCTGCACCCACTGCAAGCTATTTCTACCTTAGTGTTTTTGTCCAGTCCCCTAAACTATTGCACTCCATCTAATACTTACATTTCCTGTAATGGGTTGTAAGAAGTCCTCTGTGCAGCATGCTGAGTGAGTGATCAGAAGAATTGGATTTTTTCCTGCCTTTTCAACATTTTCATGCATTATCTTTAGTGACTCATGTGCTTCAGTTTTTTTCCAGGTGTGCTTCAGGGGAAAATGAAAATAACCCACCTCCAGCATATGCTCAGACTCTCAGGAGAAACTGCAAGTTTTTGTTATTATTCTAAACAAGATTTTCTGCTGCAGAAGATCCACTTAGAGCTGTTTCTGTTCCCTGTATCCTCTGGGCAGGAAGTCTCTTCTCAGACTATTAATGGCTTGCTATTTTTTTTCCTATGGAAAAACAATAAACAAACAAAGGACCATCATTGGCAATGCTGGACACATTACAAGTTCAATTTCCAGAAGAAATATAGATTTTAATCTGAAAATTTCTCTATAAATCTATATATAAATATATATTTCTTCATTCCTGACACATAGCCATTTACAGATCTGCATTAAACAATGAATTTCAATGCTGGTGTTGTAAAAGTATCAGTCAGCAGCTCTGTTGCTTCTGGGTCTGATGGTAATAGATTGGCTAAGAAATCTGGACACGTTCATTTTGCCAAGGGATTGTGTGCTGCTAGAGGTAATGCACATCAGATGAGATGTCACACTCTCAGAAGAAGCGCAGAGGCGTTAAGACAAGCCAAATTCTGGGCTGTTTATATTCTCCTTTACCAATCAGGATGTCAGGATGGGGACTGAATTTATAAATACTGGAACAGGATTTGTTGCATGACGGAAGCTCTTGGAGAAAAGAAATAGGTTAGACTTTTTGCCTTATTATGTTCCAAAAAACCCTGATTATCTGTGTTCACAGTTTAAATTAAATAAATATGTTTGGATGTGAAAAAAAAAAAAAAAAAAAAAAAGTGCTTCAAACATCACATGTTGAGGGTTGTAAGGAGGGAAGCAGAAAACAGCAGTCGACTGTGTTTTGTGCTGCACAGGTTTCTGAATGCTTCAGAACCGCCCTGTGAAACTTTGCAAGTGTTTTAGAAACAACTGGCTCCAATTGGCACTAGTTCTTGGCTCACATTTGAAAGCTGGTTTTGGGTCAGTGGTAGCTTCCCTGAAGAAGGAGTGAGGGGAAGAAAAAGCAATGCTGGGGAATTAGTGAGAGCCAGAGACATCGCTGTGATTTCGTTGCAGCTGTGGAGGCACTAGTGGAACAGGGAGAGAGGACTGTGGTGGGATGTTGTTTTGGGTTTAGCTGTGGAGAGACTGTGTTATCAGCAAGAAGATGCAGCCTAATGTTCATCTCTGTAGCTTTTTGCCTTTCAATCTTTCTGCCTATTATGATTTGACTAATCTTTTAAATATATTTTGCATTCATTTCTCAAATAACCAGCAGACATATGGTGCTAATGAGAACTAGAGAGGGTTTGTTTTTTTAATGAACAAGAGCAGCTGGTAAGCAGAACATAAAATTAAAAATGGAGGGGAAAAATAAGCCCAGAGGAATAGATACGGTTATTAATCACAGCAGAATTCCTCAGTTCTCTCCTCTGATGAGAAGAATCAGGTGGACTGGGACACTGGTGACCTTGAGACAAGCCTGTTGCACTACGTGAAAAATAAATGACTGTCTGATAGACTTGACTGTGTCAAGGCTCTCCACAGCCGTAGAGAAGATCTGCCCTGTCCCCATGCAGGCAGCCTTGCTGGCGATGGCCCCTCCAACTGCCTGAGCCTCTGTCAACTGCATCGTCCTTCAGCTGGGAGGGAAGCCTGAGACACGTTTGTGGGTGCAATTTTCAGTGGGGCAGGTGAGCCCAGACCAGCAGCAACACATCTGAAAGGAAAATATTTGAAAGGGCTGAAAATTGCTCCAGTACATCCAGGTGTAAATTTGCCACTTCAAAGTGGTGCTGCGTTGCTGGGAGGGTTTGTGGCAGATGTTCACAGCTTTCTTTAAATGAAACCCACTTCATTTTCAGCTATTTAAACATGTTGGCCTAACAAACACAGAACAATAAGGGAGCTTTCCCAAGATGCACTGACTAAAAAAGGCAGTCACTTTCTTAATGCAAACTGCTATTCTTCCCAGTAGCTCAGAGTTTCTGGCGTACTACAATGCTATTTTTTTAAATCAAGGCTATTTCATTTAATGACATGAGGCAGACAGAGCCCAGCTAATGGTTTCAGTGCTAACTTACCTTCACCAAGAAATACATACTTTTTAAGACTGCTGTGAATCAGTCTGCCCCTTCCACTCAGCAGAAGCAGTCTGCAATGTATTAAAGCGTGTTCCAGATAGAAACTGCCTGCTCATGTATTTCCTGTCAGCCTCCAGACAGGGTACCTCGTACCCCCTCATAGAGAACACCTGAGTCAGGACTGAGGTTACTACAGTCAGGACTGAGGTTACTACAGTCATTACCTCTCCTGCAATGTGGGGAGCCTCAGGTTTCCTGGGGCCCTGAGAACCTTTGGCTCCACAGCCATCCTTGTCCCCATCTACCAGACCCTGTACTCTTTGCCAGAAAAACGTGTTTCATTCATAGGTGTGACTAACTATTAAGGCAAGTCAGGTTGTCCTCTGATCTTTGCACATGTCTGGCCATAAAAGAAATGATCTGGCCTAGTTTTAGATGTCCATACGTGAGCCAGTCTGTAGGTTTCCCCTATAGTCCAAGGACAGAGAAAGGAGTGACTTGTCTCCTGCTGATACAGACAGGTTAGTAGCTTTGAAAACCTTTCCCTACTGTGGCTGTGTCAAGGACAAAGGACAGTCCCACTGTTCCATGTGCTTGCTGGAGTACTCTTTGATCCCACTAACTGTGGGGCAGAAGTACAATTGCAGTCCCACCTCCCTGCTGCCCTTGGGCGGCTAAGGACATTTAGGGACATCAGTGGTGCTTTTATAAGACAGTGTTGGTCGTTTTGGTGCTGTGATGGTGAGGAAGGACAGGCATAATCCAGTGAATCCTTTAGCTAACCTTTATTTGCATGCACTGAGACCCACTTCATGATGTAAATGAAACTGCAGGAAAGGTGCGGCTGCAACGCACATTCTTGATCTGCACTGAAGCACTGGTATGGACATACCTTAAAGAACATTTAATGGGCTGCAGCACAAACACTATTCGTTGCTGGTTTCTGTGGCACTATTGATCTCACAATTATTATGCTGAGACATAACGATGATTTACACAACACAGAAGCAGCCTCTTTTCCAAAAAACATCTTTGGCAAACTCCTAATCTCTCTAATTTTGTCCAGTTTGTTCCCATAATTTCCAGAGTCAAAAGGATTCTGCAGTAAAATGACCACTCTGAGCAGGAGTCTGTGCCATTTCTTTTCCTCCTTGAACAGTGTAGGCACTTTTTACTCCTCCGAGGTTTAGTGAATGTTGCTTTTTCTTATTATTGAGTAAAATGTACATTGTTATAGCTACCAGGTCAGCAGACCAGTCATTGTAACAAAGGATTATGATTTCTTTACAAGGTGAGATCATAAGAATCTGGCTACATGGGAGAAAGTCATTGTTTGAACATGTTATTTGCACCAGTAATCCTCACAGCTGAACAACAGTAAGTGGCTTTTTCTGTTTAGTGAAATATTTACAAAAATCTTTCTAGATGAGCTGGATGAGTAATGGAAGTGCTTAAACCCTCTAGGGACACTCTTGCTGTCTTGCAGGTTTGGGCTCCTTTTGCATCTGGAAAAAGAAAAAATGAAAAGATAATAGTGGCAGATGATTACTGCTGCTAACAGTGGTGAAGAATGAGTGCAGCTGTGTTGGGTTTTGCCCCCTGCATGGTAACATTTCTGGGAACAAAGAGATGCTGTGTGCCGTGGGATTTAATGGAAAAGGGGGTGTGTGAAGCTTCAGGGGCATAGCTGAAGATGCTGGGTTCAGAGAGAGAAGGAAACAATTCCAAATCCATTTGCTTCTTACGTCAACCCGGAAAGCCTTTGGTGGACGCAAACATCAGGCACACTGCAGCAGCTCAGCTTTGTGCCTAGAAAATGCTCTCCTGCTGTATGCTCAGCACCAGCAGTCTCTTCAGGAAAAGGCTCTGCATGGCACACTCGCACGGGGCTGAAAAGTGCTATTTGAGCTGTTTGTACTGTGAGATTCCCACTAGCCCGTTGCGGGGGATGCAGATTTTCGAGATCTGGCTAAGGCGGCTCTATCTTATTCACTTCCCTACGATGATTATAGTGATATTTTTTGCTACATACTGTGCTGAGGGAGAAAGGTCCCTTGGTGTGCCTGAATGTCGCACAGTGTAACGCAACACGGCGCTCCCTCCCGCCTCTCCCAGGCCCCCCATCAATCTCTCAGCAGGGAGAAAAATGCTCATGTAAAAAGGAATGTTTACACTGATGTTATTCAATTGAGCAACATACAAATAAAATGATATTTAGGCATTGCCTTTACTTTTCAATAAATTTCTCCAGGCAAAATTACCCACAATAGTACTTAAGCCTCCTTGGGGGGTCCATAGCTGTTGACAGTATTTTCTTTCCTGCCTGCAACAGTTTGAGGAGAAAAAATATTCCTTACTGTACTAGCATACCCCACAAACTTGCCAAGGCCCAGATGTGAAACACTTGTCTTAAGAAATGCCAGGAGGAAGAAGAAACCTGAAAAACATCAAAAAAAACCCCAAACCCACGCAAAAGGAGACACTTGCAATTATACAAAGTTCATCTCTCTGATTTTAAATGCTTCGCTAACTTGTTACAAAATTCACCATTTGTAAGTAAGAGTACAAACTCACTGTATTGAACAGTTGCTGGATAACATGTTTGTGCAGAACAGGAATATTCCAGGGCCAAAAATCAATACTCAGAGGGGACCAACTGGCTCAAGCTATGGGTGAGCATATGGAGGCTGCTATGAAGAGCTTAGCACTTTGAAATGCACCCAGGTCAGTAGGAATGGAACCCAATTTCCAACTAATGCCTTTTCTGAGGTCATTAGTTAGAACCTGTCAAGTTAATATGACCTCTTTCCAATTTCAAGAAGTCAAATGCTTCTATTTCCTATTTACAGGGTGTTTGTCACTGGTACAAAAAACAGTCTTAGTTATTAGATTGAAGAAAAAAACTAGCCACAGAAATAGAAACAGTTCCTCCAAGTGAGGGAAATTGCATATTGTAGGAAACTTGCACAACCATGGTTCATGCATTGGAGAACAGTGTCAAGTGTAGTCAAACCTACATGAGCTTATATGTGAGGGTCAAAGAAGTAAATGAGAGGTGTCACAAAGCACGATCAGGAGAGTGGTTGCCTGTTCTGCTTTTGTATCCACTTTGGTGTGGGGGATCCAGGAAAGGTCTTCAGTCTTACCACCTGAGCAGAGGACAGCATAGGCATCGAGTGCAGGTGACATTACCACATAGAAAGGCAGGAGAATAATATCGATAAAAGAGGTTTTAAGGAAATGAAATTATTCCAGAAGAGTTTTACTTTCTCTGATTAAAAACTCAAGGGCTGCTCAGCAGGGGCTTAACCTCAGTCACTCTCATTGCTCCAGCATAGTCAGTGGTTGAACTCTTCAAATAGAAAAACCCCACCACTACACCCAGACTGTGGATTTGATGACAAATGTAATCTATCAGCCACTGATAGTTTCAGCATATGCTGGAGCCAGGGGATTTTATCTAACTTTAATTGGGAGCTGACAGGTGGTGAGCAGGTCTGTCTTTGCCTGATGGAGAAAAGCTCTTTTCTGTCTTGCTGCAGCATGATTAATCTACCCCCCGAATAATACCTTCTGCTCAGAAGATCAGATGGAAAGTGTTGGTTGGGAGCAAATCCTTAGACCTTCAGGTCAGCTGTTCTATTTCCTGGGCAAGTCAGAAGTGCCAGAAATAGCAGAATTACAGATGTGACTCAGCTGGTGATGTTTTGTGAGGAAGCCTGTTGCAGGAGGGCTGGCTGGCTGTCAGGCCCCATGACCTGGGAGTAGTACCCCTGGGAACGGGGAGGGTGAAAAGATCCCTCTCTGAGTTGCCCAGCTCTAGTGGGAAGATGTCTATGCCAGGTATAGCTGATCTCACAGGCAGTGGGTAAGGTCACTGGCATGTCCTGGTTTGACGTGACCATGTCATTAGTCATTGTGAGGAGCAGGTACTGCATCGCTCAGAAACCTCTCAGACTGTACAAGACCTCACTAGAGTGTTTCTCCTGTGGAGACTCAGACTGGTACTTTCAGATCCAATGAGAGATTTTTACACAGTGGGTCACTTGGTTTCTCTATAAATAGATGGATATAAACATATTATTTTCATGCCCCACTCAGGAGAATCTCATAGCCAGACACTTCCAGGATCTATAAAGATTTGGAGATAGCGGTTGCTATTTCTCTTTGCCCGCTGAGAAGCTGCTTACATTTCCATAGGATTCTCACTGCCTTGAGCCTGACCAAACCGAGACAGCAGGAAGTCTATCCTGTAGCTGTTGCTTGAGCCTTTTTATGTCTTTCTCATTTACTTTTGCACAAAGGAACTTCAAATCTTAGTGACCTACTTTCAGCTCTGTTTAGCTGCGGCAGATGAGAAGTGGCCTGTACCCCTTGTGCTTCTGCGCTTCACTGGCTGAGATGAAGTCCTGCACGCGCGCTGAAGTGCAACGGGCCGTGCTCCCCAAGAGACCCCCCAGCTGCTGAGGCTCCCCGTCCTCCCTGTGTGCTCCCAGCAGGAAGTGACACTGCAGCCACCCCAGCACAGTCCTCTGGCAAAGCACCGCCTGCTTTGAGGATGGCTAGCATCAGAGGGCTGTATTAGTTTCTGTCCTGAGCACAGAGAAAAATTATCTTCCTTTCTTTGCAAGCTGACTGTATGTGCTGAGAATTATATCCATCATTCTCTTGTCTGTATTACCTGCATTAATCTAGTACGGCGTGGGATGAAAATGTGCCCCTGAGACTAAGCATGTACGTAACTTTAACTACCAGCTGCCAACATGGATGGCAAAGTTATCTCTTCAAACTATGCATAAAACCCTGTGGATAGTGACATTAAGTAGCTATCTCGTATGCAGGCATTACATTTGTGTTAGTGTGTTGACACGTCATTATATTTCTCAACAAGGCAAATTAGAGCAATGATATGAAATTTTGTCTTGAGAGCCTGAGGACTTTTATAGTTCTGGGAACTAGCACTAAGATAGACTGTAAAATGGGGTGTAAATATTATAATGATGAGTTATTCCTTCCTGCTTACTAAGAAGAAACAGACATCACTAGTAGAAGCCAGCATATCCCATATGGATTACTTGCATTATATTTTAACAGCTGCTGCCTGTACTGATTGCTTGTAGTTCATAGAGACCAAAGGTAATGTTATAAATACTCAAAGGAAAACCTACATTTTGTACACAGTAGTCATGGCTAACCATCTCCTCAGCTGGGTCCTTTGTCCTGTTCTTGCTGTGAAGACACCCATGTGGGATCTTCCTTTTCTATCTTTTTATTTTTTCTTTTTGCTGCCACCAGTTTTGATGTCACTGTGAACATGTCCAATAAATCTTGAAACACTTGTTTCAGGGTCTAGCTGCATGGCACCCTGTGCTATAGCTTCCTACAAGTATGGATTCCCTGTGTCCTTCAGGTTGCCAGGCAGATGACGTGTTGCCAGAATCATTGTGGTATAACCTTGGGCCTGCACAACCCTTCCTCCTCCTCAACCCCAAGAGCCAGGGGCATAATTTTTTTTTTTTTTCTGCGGCACCAGCAGCCTTTATCAAGAGAGAGGACTGGGATTGGGGAGTGTGGGAGACAGGCAAGTCGACATTGGCCTGTCAGCTCTGCAGAGCCTCTGAGAAGCAGCAAGGCTTTCATGAGAAACAGGCCTTGGGAGAAAGATAAGAAACTGCTGAGTTGTGCCAAGGTGGCAGGGAAAACAACGGACAGCTGCAACACTGAACTGTGGAAAGTGACTGCTGTGTGAACAGCGCATGAACAAGAAGGTGGTTGGTCTGCACAGCGCATGTTAGAGTGGTCTTATGCTGGTAGGAGAAAAGGTTGATAGCTGTCTAATTGTTGATTTGCTAATTATGAAGAGATTTAACCATAAATATGTACTATTGTAATAATAAAGGGTCTTTCCTTCTGCACTTCATGGAGAGTCCATGCCTCAGTTGCCAAGGGGACATTTTCTTTTTCGGGCATCACCTCTCCCTGATAGTGCTCTTGTGAGTTTACTCTGGTTAGCCAACAGGTATCCTGACTGGCTTACTATAGCACACCTCACAGAAAGGACATTTCCACACAAAAGCTGAACAAGCAAACGTAGAACTTAATATTCCAAAAGAGCCCTCATTCCCTTTGTAGAGACCTGCTTGATTTCCCCTCTTCTTGTTTTCAAAGAGGTATACTTAAATGCAGAAATAATCAGGGCTGGGCCTCCTGAGTTCTCCTTCTGCAAATTGCCTGTTTCATGGACATTTGGATTTTCAGTGGCTATGTTTAGGCTGCCATGATGCTGGATGTTGGCATCTGCTTGGATTGCACCCCACCTCCCGGTCAGGGCAAGGGGTGGGCGAGCACACTTTTCATACAGAGAAAGCCTGACAAGAGCAGGGCACAATGCTGTGTGCTGTTTGCTCACACAGGTGAGGCAATTGGTGATTATTTCCTTACATACATTTAATAACATATACGTTTAGCAGTAGCTGCTGTTCAATAAATGCTACGGGTACCTAGTCTTACCTTCTGCATACTGCAGGACCCATCATCCTGCTTTTCACCAACCAGTTTGTGTTTGATCACAGTAGGACTTGTATTTTGCGACAAATAGCGTTGCAAAAAGCCATCCAGTCTTCATGTGAAACTACAAAGGGGAGAGAACATACCATTCTCTTGGTAATTTGTTCTGTTGGTTAACCATCTTTGTTCTTATAATTGTATGCCTTATTTCTAATTTAAATGCATCTGACTTCAGTTTCTAGCTGCTGCAACTAATTTTTTTTCTCTGCAAGATGAAGAAGACATGTGGTACTGAACATCTTTGCAGTCAGTTTACCCTCAAGCATCCTCTTTGTTACAAGAACTATAATAAGTGCTTTAAGCCTTGTGAAGTTTTTTTCCCCAGCCCTCAAATAATTTTAATTAATATTTTTTAAAAATCTCTGATTTTTTGTCATATCCTTGAGTTGAGTAAATTATTCCAGTAGCAATTTGTGTAAACAGGAATGATCTGAGCTGCCAGCCGCTGCCTGCTCCTCTGCGCTGCTGCTGCCACCCGCAGCGAGACCTCTCTGCTCTCCAGCTTGTCCACTTCGACCCCTCATTTCAGAAACTGTGAAGACTGCTGCTCCTAGAGCTCGGTGCTTGACTGTTCCCAACATTAAATTTTGTATTTAACTTGCTGATAGTTTAACGTGAAACCAGAGAAACAAATCAAGAATAAGACCTTGAAATTCAGGTGTCTCTCTGTGTCCTCTACCCTCATTACTGGGTTACAAAGGCTCCTCTCTGTTCATTTGCTTTCTGATTCTTCAAATCTGTCCATGCAATTGGGTGGACAGAGTCATCAAGAGGAGTAAAAAGTGATTGTGTGGCAGCCCTGATGCCATCTCAGGCATTTGGGTACTCCATTGGCAAGAGGGGGATCAGTCCAAATTCGTCCAGCCTAAGAAGGGCTCAAATTTGTGTCTCAGCCTCTCTGGGCACCAGCATTTTTATCACCTTCATCTCAAAAGCAAGGAATGAGGCAGTCTCAGTACCCAGCAAAAAGGTAACATCCTGGGAACAGAAGTCTGTTTTGGAGGGGGCATCTCAGGCTTCCTTAGGCACGCCAGTACAGAGGCAATAGACTTAAATTTGTTTCAGACCAGAATTTAGCATTTGCAAAGAAAACATGGATTATCTAAATCCCAGTTCTAGGTGCTTTCCGCTGCTCATTCCCTGCAGAGGACTCTCAGAAGGCTAGTCCAGACTTGTAACCCCGAACCAGGTAGCCAGAGGTGCTATTTAAGCCCTTTCATGCAGTTAGATTTGAGATCCCAAGTTTAACACATGGTTCCTTCTGTAAAACAGATCTGGCAGTGTTTCCTCACCCCAGAGGAATGTTATATGAAAGGACCTGAGATGGGCAGACAGGGCGAGTACCAGTTATGTTTCTTAAACAGCATTTACTTTGGATATAGAGAACCTTTCAGCAACAATATTAAATTGTATTTAAATCCTCCCTGAACAGTAAGTATCTTCTCACTTAATACAATTATTAGTGATAATAAATCCTTAATTAATGGTAAATATACTTGCAAAACCAACACTAAATTCTCCTCTTGTATGCATCTGTGTAGCTCTGGGAAGTAAAATGGTAGCTTAGTGCTGTGAATGAACAAAATTTGGCCCATAGTTATTTAATCTTGGGTTTGAAATGTCTTATTTGATCTTTTGTTAGTTCTTTCTTTGAGAGACAGACAACTGTTCCAGAAGTGAAAATGGAAGGAAATGAGTGAACAAATAGTGGCCAATGGCACACAGAATTCAAGCATTCATGCATTAAAGTATAATAACCATTGTGCACACTGGCACGTCTCATAAACACCTTTGGATAGAACTACTAGGTCAGATCACAGCAAACCCTGACAGCTTAAATGTTCATGTTGTATGCTTTGTGCTTAAAAAAAATCTGGAATTTTATAAGTTGATTGCGTAATGCAACAGAGCTCTGAAGTTTAGGATGCTGGACTGCGTTTTAGGAAAATTGAAACAAAGAGAATGCAGACCAGATTTCTAGATCATAGGACATAAATGCAGCAGATTTCAGCTGTGTATGCAAATTTTTTCTTCAAATGAGCAACTGTTAAGAGAGGATCAACAGGAAGATCTTTCCTTTGAGTGCCAGCCAACATTTGATTTCCTTGCCTTTATAGTTCTATGAAAATTATTTTTTGATCTAGACAGTTAATAGCAACACGTGAAACATGGTTCTCTGTCTCTCTTTTAAAAGTATTTTCTAGTATTGTTCACATTTCTGACTCAGCCAAGGTCTTCTCAATCAAAAGCTAAAAGTAGTCTGGAATGAATATATTAGTTAGAAGCAGCCTGTAATGAGTACCTTAAAGTTGTGATGTACACTGAGTTTGGTTATCAAAACTAGGTGAATGTCCTAGGTGAATGTGTGTCTGTGGTAAATGGGATCACTTATAAAGATCTGACTGATCTGAAATAAGAAGTTAGTTCAGGTACTGCAAGCTTTGTACAAGATTTTCGGATTCTTTCCATCATAGTTAAATGAAGTGTGATGCTTGTATAGCTGTATTATTCTCCTCTTTGGAAGCAAAAAATAGATACTCTTGAGCATTTCCTTTACCTTCCAAGCAGTACAAATGGACATTTAATGACCTGTAGAATATGGCCCGTGACAAGAAAACAGTCACTGACACCTAAAATTTATAGGAATGCTTCTAACAGAGAAGCAGAACAGAAAGTTCCAGGTTTTATTTTGCATGTCTTGTAATTCTAGAATATCTCTCTCACCATTTATGGGCTGTCTGGCTCTTCACTCCTCATAATTTCCAAAGTGCACACAGAGACAGAGCTAAATAAAAGTCAAAGTAATTCCAAACAAAGAGATACTTGCCTTCAGCATTGCTTTTCTTTCTTCAAAATGAAAGCATTTAGTGAAAAATTCTCATTAACACCAAAATCAATACTTCTGTATATCACTTGTAATTCAGAAGAGAAATTCCTCAGCTTGCCCCTACTGAAAGCCAGAGGAGTATTATATAAGGGTCACTGGACACATATCATTATTTCTGCCATGTGAGTGGGACCAGATGGACCTTTGATCTGACCTAGTGTGGAAGTTCTTGTATTTTTATTTAATATAAAGATGTATTGAACACCTGCAAGAATTATGGTTATTGTAGTTCTGCAGACTAAGAAATGTATGTCCCAGCTGTCATGGCTGTTATGTCTTTACACCCTTCCATGAAATACGAATAAGAAATTGCTATAGCATGCTTTAAAAAAAATATCCGCATATGTCCTTTGTACATTTTATGAAAACAAGAGAATCTATTTTTGAACAAGAATATTTACTTTTTGTATCCATTAGTCACTATTCTCTCCTGTTTTGTCACGCAGGGAGCACCTGACCTACATGGTCAGTCACACAGTCCAAAAATCCATTGGCACACATCACAGATGATCAGCTGGCTAAAAATGACTCAGAGGTAATGGTTTAATATGGATTGCTTCACAAAACTGCTAACTGAGATAAGGGCCACATTCATTAGGAACATTTACTTATTGGTGGTGAAAAATCAGCTGGGGATTTGTGTGTTTTAAATTCTTTGTGCCTGGGGAAAGCTTCCTCACAGCAGACTGGATCCATATTCTCTTTAGTTTTTCCTCATTTGATCGGACTGTGGTTCCTTTGCTGCTTTTGACTTCTCTGCCCAAAATAGACTCTTTGCCTCTCTCCTTCTCATGAGGGTTTGCAGCCCAGCAGCCCCAGTCCACCTGTATTGAAGCTGTCTCTTCAGATTACCAGAAGTTTAAATACTTTTTTTCCCAAGAGATTCTACCACGAGAAGGCTGAATTTACAATTTTCTCTCCAGGGACAGCCATGTAAGAGCAAACTATGCCCAGGTTTTGTAAGATCTTTCAGAAAAACAGCCCCACTTTTAACCCAGAGTTGTACAGGTCGAGACTCAGCTACAAAACACCTGTACACCATTCAGTGCCTCATTGCCCTCCTTGTTCATGAGTCCTCTGGGGAATATGGTGCACTTCTGCACATGGCTTCTTCTTCAAGTCACATACGTGTCTCCTGCAGCCCATCTCCTCCCTCTTTCACTGTTTCCACAGTGAAAATGATCTCATTTCTGCAATAGTGGATCCCTCAGCTCTTCTTTCCTGCTCCAACCTCCTTGATGACTTGAAGCCCCTGCCAGTTACCATTTGTTGGGAACTTCTTTAATTAGCCTCATCAAGTGACCAGTTCCCTACAAGAACAGGCAGTCAGTGACTCCTTAGAAAATTCTACCCTGAACCATAGCCTTGTTTTTGCCTAAGGAAATGCCTCTTAAATGGGCAGTCTCCAAGGTTCACTGGCCCTTCTCTGCTGGTCCTAACCAGAGGCAAGCATCTCTCCTGTCATCTTCTAGGGATTTGCCTCTGTGTGAAGCACACCATGGAGATCACACAGCATCCTCTGAAAATGCTACATTGTAAAATGCCAAGAATTCATAAAAATCTTCATTTTTGGTAACTTTAGTACTCTGAGTGTAGAGCCACAGTGTGTTGTCAGCAGCTCATTAAGACCAAGTCCATTGAGAGTGGATGAAGTATCAATTTCTTTAAACCTTAGTCTTTCTGAGGAGGAAGAGCAGCATTTTTCAATTTGCAATCTCTGTGACAGTTTTTAGTGAAATCAGTGTGAATATGTTTTTGAATTTTCCTAAATATGTCTTCACTCCTCCTTTAGTAAATGCATGGCAAGAACATCTCAGACTGGGTTTGATCTGGTTTTATTAATTTACCTGTAATAGGACCAACTACTCTAACATCCTTGATTTGCATACCGATTTCTTTTACTAAACAGGCAGAATACTCTCGTGCTTCAGCCTTATCCTTAGGCAAGCTGTTAAATGAATAAATAAATAAAATTAGAAAAACACGTGGAAAAATAAGAAGTGTAGGAATGGGTGACATTCCCCAGCAATTTTATCTTTTTCATACCACACCAACTTTCTTGTCTTTTTTTCCCAAGTCAACTACCAAAACTATTTCAGACAGATGCCCCAGTAACCTTTGATATTCCCTACAGATCTTGTCACAGAGAATCCAAAAGCAGTAGCCTCAAAAAAATCAGAAAACTTGTTTTCTGCAAAAGCTCACTTCTTGATCTTCTCCAAGGGAATAGAGTATAACTGTAAGTCTCTACTCCAGATATAGCAAAGAGCAGCAACTGTAACTAGAAGGTACCAGATGAAAGAAACTTATATTCTGTACCACCTAATTTTATTTCTTTATGTCTATGTTTATAAATCCTCCTTTGTTAGTACATGCACAGTGTAAAAACATGAGTAAAAAGGGATCTTGTTCTTGTCAGATTCAGCTCTGAGAAAATGTGAGCGATCATGGTTCACCCAGTAAAAGATGAACAAGCATCTTGGATTCCCTTGGATGTCCGCCAGTGGATATCGGCTGATTCACTTTGGACAACTCACTCATATAAACGAATTCCTTCTTGAAGCAAGTGCTTTGAGACTGTTGCTACCCATAAAGTGGTCAGGACTTTAGCTCTGCACCTCTTCTGAAGGATGGTCTCTTGTGTGGCATGTAATTTCATATGCTGTGTGGAAGCATTGGTTCATAGTGCCACCTACAGAATCAACGCTTCCACTTGATGATGAATTAAGGGGACAACACCTGGATTGACTCTTTCCATTCTCTTTTAGGACCTGTAACTTAAGAAATTGTGAAACAAAAGCCTTAAAATGTTAAATTTACAAAGATTTTTCAAGAGAGCAACCATAAAAACCACCTGGGTATTTTTAAGCACCTTCCTTTAATCTAGGGTGTGATATGAACATTCCTACCCTGGAAAGCAGAATAAAATTGAACACAAATTGAAGGTGGAAGAAAGAAAGATCTAGGACATTAATAAAAGGATAACCCTTAAGAGTGCCATGTGGACACTGAATGACATAGGAAAATATATGTACCTTATTAGGCCTAAACCCATGGAATTTATGTTCCATACTGAATGGAATCTTTTATTTTAAAAATATAATGAATATACTGCATTGTTTTCAAAAATGAAAAATCAGCTCCTGTGAATGGCATCCTATCTGTATCAGTAGCTGTACAAGTATGTGTAAAGAGATGATACATACACTTGGAGAGCCGCAGTCTAGATCTAGAGTCTAAAGAATACTCATGACAAAAACTTCAGGAGCCAGACTAGTCCTTCAAGGAAAGTGAACTGGTGTTGACACATACAATAATGAAAGCTCTAGTGGAGAAGGTTATCCAAGCAACATATTGGTAAGAACACAGCCTTTTGCATGTCTTACTTTCCTTAAGGCTAATATACATATATATATATATATATATATATATATATATATATATATATATATATATATATAT